>NW_015169223.1:48407-74895 GCF_001447785.1 Gekko japonicus
CGGCTTCAAGAGGGAACTTTATAAGCATATGGAGAGAGGTCCATCAGTGGTACAGATAGGAACTCTCGGTCTGGGGCAAGTGATACTCTGTCTTCAGGGTTGCCAAATGTGAATCTGTTGCGTCTGTTTCGTGCGCGTCACTTGAAAGTGACGTCGCACGCTGGGGGCGGGGCCACGCCATTTGAGGGGAAAACAATATACCAATATATATATAACCATATAGAAAAATAACAAAATAATAAAAAGTACAAAATTGATTTACCTGGAACATACACCTATTATACACAGTGCTATATACTTTTGTACAAATTTGATTTACCTGGAACATACACCTATTATACACAGTGCTACATACTTTTGTACAAAATTGATTTACCTGGAACACACACCTGTTATACACAGTGCTACTAACATTTGTACAAAATTGATTTACTTGGAACATACACCTATTATACACAGTGCTATATACTTTTGTACAAAATTGATTTACCCGGAACATACACGTGATATACACAGTGCTATATACTTTTATACAAAATTGATTTACCTGGAACATACACCTGTTATACACAGTGCTATATACTTTTGTACAAAATTGATTTACCTGGAACATACACCTGTTATACACAGTGCTATATACTTTTGTACAAAATTGATTTACCTGGAACATACTTCCAAAGCGGCCATTTTCTCCAGGGGAACTGATCTCTCTCGCCTGGATATCAGTCATAATCCCGGGAGTTTTCTAGCTACTACCTGGAGGTTGCCAAGCCTAGTAGTCATGTTGGTCTACAGTAGAAGAACAAGATTTGAGTCCAGAAGCACCTTAAAGACCAACAAGATTTTCATGGTATGAGCTTTGGAGTGGCGTCAGATACCGGATACCCTTCATCAGAGACCAGCCCAGTGGGGATGCTGGTGGCCTTAGTGGCCTCTAAGCAGGAGATGAACCTGGGTATAGTCTGGAAATAACATTGCTGAAGATAAGCAAGTTTGTGCCTCATCCTTGTGATATGAATGACTAGGACATTTAGGAAAGGTCATATTATATTATAAATAGAACTTTACGATATTACAAGGGAAAGTTCATCATTCTCAATGAGCACCCGGATATAAGCTCGTTTCGTCCCAGTCTTCCTCAGGAGTAATCCTATTGTATTGAAAGGTGGCAGCCTCTTGATACAGCTCAGTGTTATGTTAGAAGCAAACAAGTGCTTAACTTCTTCTTTGCTTTCTTCAAATTGCCCTGGAAAAAAAAGCCATGATTATAGGAGCTCATTGAGAATGATGGACTTTTCCTTGTAATGTTGTAAAGTTTTATTTATAGTATCATGTGATCTTTACGAAATGTCCTAGTCATTCATGTCACAGTGTTTGCTCATTTGTTGTATGCCCGATATGGATGCCTGTGATCCCTTCTTGGGTTTTTTTGTGCCTCATCCTTGGCCGGATTGTGGCCATGCAGAAGGCCAGGGTAAGCTCTCTTTAGTTGTACGGGGAAAAGGAGACTTGACTGATGGTGTTTGAAGCCAGAAGTAGCAGAGTTCAATGCTTAACTTCTACTTTACTTTCTTCAAATTATCTTCTGGTTCCATTTCAGGTGTTTGTATTAGGAGCTCATTGAGAATGATGGACTTTTCCTTGTAATGTTGTAAAGTTTTATTTATAATATCATGTGATCTTTACGAAATGTCCTTGTCATTCATGTCGCAGTGTTTGCTCGTTTGTTGTATTCCCGATATGGATACCTGTGATCCCTTCTTGGGTGTTTTGTGCCTCATCCTTGGCTGGATTGTGGCCATGCAGAAGGCCAGCGTAAGCTCTCTTGAGTTGTACGGGGGAAAGGAGACTTGACCTGGATAGCTGAGGCTAGCCCGATCTCATCAGATCTTGGAAGCTAAGCATGGGATGGAGATGGAGATGTCCACCTCACCATAAACCATAGTGGGTCATCTTAGTTACTCTGTCTTGACACGATAGAGGTTTATAAAATGATGCATGGGGTGGAGAGAGTGGGCAATGAGAACTTTTTATCCCTTTCCCAAAGTACCAGAACTTGAAGGCATCCAATAAAGCTGATGGGCAGTAGGTTTAGGAAGGACAAAAGGAAATACTACTTTACACAGAGAGTGATTAAAATGTGGGATTCACTGCCAGAGGATTTTGTGATGGCCACAGGCATCGACAGCTTTAAAAGGGGGTTAGATAGATTCATGCAGAATAAGTGGCTCCTAGCCATGGCGACTGAGGGGAACCTCCACATTCAGAGTCACTCATCCTCTGAATCCCAGAGCCAGGAGGTGACACCAGGGGAAGGCCTCGGCCTCTATGCCCTGTTGTTGGCCCTCCAGAGGAACTGGTTGGCCCCTGTGTGAGACAGGAGGCTGGACTCGATGGACCCTCACTGGTCTGATCCAGCAGGGCTCTTCTGAGGTTCTTATCAGGGGAAGGCCTCGGCCTCTCTGCCCTATTGTTGGCCCTCCAGAGGAACTGGTTGGCCTCTGTGTGAGACAGGATGCTGGACTAGATGGGCCACTGGTCTGATCCGGTAGAGCTCTTCTTAGGTTCTTATGTCCACCCTGGTCATTATTTGGATGGGAGACCCACAAAGAATATCAGGGTTGTGACGTGGAGGCAAACAATGGCAAACCGCCCCTGAACATCTCTGGCCTTGAAAACCCCACCAGGGGTCACCATAAGTCAGCTGTGACTTGATGTCATGGGCCGCAGGGTGTGTGTGTGTGTAGCCTAGATCTCTAACAAATAATGAAAAAAAAACCACAATCCTGCCATGAAGTCTTTTTAAAAAACAACAACAACAACAGTGAAAATCAACACCCAAAGCAGAAGTAGTGTTTTAAATCTAATCTGTTCAGCTCCAGGAGCAGCTATGCTCTCACAAGCAGGGACTTGCCACCCGGTGACAACAGCAACGTCTGACTTCTGACAAAATGCGAAAGAGCCCCATTTCGCTTCCACTCCCCCCCCAAAAAAAACCGAACGGCCCGTCGGAATGTAAATATAATGTGGCACCTTCAAATAAATAAGCCGACGTACAGCTATTTCTCACTTCGCTCGGGTACACGGTTTGCACGGGAGACAGTGTCAGATATTAATGGGCTGCCAAGGCGAAGCGTCCGACGAACCATTTAGCACCTCGAGAAATGCATACCTTGGGTACAAACTAATTAGCAGGGAAGCCACAATTGTGGTTCAAGGCCACTTTATCTTTAGAAGCGAGAATAAATATATCATCTTCCAGTTAGCGCTCAGCCTCCCTAATTATGAACGGGAATGGCAGAAAATAAACATGGTTAATAATTCTCGGGGTAGTTTTGAAGGGGGGGCATGGTTAGGGTGCTTGTCTTCTGGTGGTCTCAAACCAGGATTCTCCGGGGAACTGGTTTGCAACCTGAGCTCTGTTTCATACATGCAGGAGAACATGGAGGCAGAACCTGGAAGCAGTGGAAGTGGAGGGGGCCGCGGCTCAGTGGTAGAGCACCCGCTCGGCATGCAGAAGGTTCTGGGTTTAATCCCCGGTATCTCCAGTTAACAGAGTGAGGCAGTAGAAAAGACCAAGAGTCCAGAAGCACCTTAGACTAACGCAATTTGTGGGAGAGTAGGAGCTTTGGTGAGTCACTGCTTTCTTCTTCAGATACAGCTAGAATGTGAGTCCATCTGTCCCGTATATTGGAAAGTGTGGAGTGATTTCAGATGCCGAATGACATTAGCGGGCGAATGACAACAGCAGGTGTGATTGGATTTAGGTGTGGCGAAATTAGCACTCATAATGAAGAAGAAGAAGAGGAGGAGTCTCAGAGCGGCTCAGAGCGGCTTACAAACTCCTTTCCCTCCCCCTCCCCACAACAGACACCCTGTGAGGTAGGCGGGGCTGAGAGAGCTCTGACAGAAACTGCTCTTTTTTCAAGAACAGCTCTGACAGAACTATGACTTCCCCAAGGTCATCCAGCCAGGTGCAAGTGGAGGAGTGGGGAATCAAACCCGGTTCTCCCAGATTAGAGTCCGTGCATTTAACCACTACATCCAAACTGTAATGAGATGGGAAGCCTAGGTCTCGATTCAGTCCAGGTGGATGCATTGTCTTGAGGGTCATTATGGCTAGGTGATGTGCAAGCCCTCTGCCTGAGACCCAGGAGACCTGTTGCCAGTCAGGGTAGACCAGACCAATGATCTGATTCAGTATAAGACAGTATTCAGTAAAATCACTCCCTGCTTCCTGTTCATATGGGTGTTATTAGCTGCCTTTCTACCTACTCAAGGGAGCTTACAGTACAAACAGCCCCAGAACGCAATAAAATACATCAAAGGCATAAAAGTCGCACATGAAAATCAACCATTTAAAACTGCCAGTTGGCAGAAGAACTATGGCTGCGATCATACGCACAAGTAGACCCGATATAGGCACAGATGCCGGGAGGATTTAAAGGGTGCGATCAGACAGCAACATCTGGGAACATAAGAACATAAGAACATAAGAGATGCCAATGTTGGATCAGGCCAAAGGCGCATCCAGTCCAACACTCTGTCACACAATGGCCAAAAATACCAGGTGCTATCAGGAGGTCAACCAGTGGGGCCAGGACACTAGAAGCCCTCCCACTGTTGACCCCCCCCCAGACACCAAGAAGACAGAGCATCCCTTGCCCCAGAGCCCCTATCTATACCTTGTGGCTAATAGCCACTGATGGACCTCTGCTCCAGATGCTTATCTAATTCCCTTTTGAAGCCGTCCATGCTTGTAGCCGCCACCACTTCCTGTGGCAGTGAATTCCATGTGTGAATCACTCTTTGGGTGAAGAAGGACTTCCTTTTATCCGTTCTAACCCGACCGCTCAGCAATTTCATGGAGTGCCCACGAGTTCTTGTATTGTGAGAAAGGGAGAAAAGTACCTCTTTATCTACCTGTTCTTTCCCATGGGAAGCGTCCAGCAGCCGTCAGCAACCCATTCTGCTCCACCGCAGAAGCGGAGTTAAAAGACACCGGGGGAAATCCGGTAGTAAAGGGGTTGCAACAGGCCACGGATGGACTTCCCCCTGTCTGGTTGCTCCAGCATGCTCTCATGCTGTCGGTATGGTCTGATCAGGCCATCCTGACTCCGGGCCGCTGTTTCCCCCCACTTTGCAGAATGCGCATCATCGCAAACTCCACAGGGAGCCCTCAGAGCGGAGGTGCAATTCATCGATTCCTCGTTTAAGCGCATGGGAAACAAACAGCCCCCCCCCCAAAAAAGATTCCCCCGCAGTTGCATCTGATCACGCAGTGACGGGCTGCACCCACAGCTTCAAAGGGAGGTGTGGTCTCGCAACTGCGGGTCAAATTCCTCCGGAGGAAATAGCCTCGCTTCCCCCCACACCCCCGCTCCATCTGGCATGTCTGACCACAACATAAAACTACCCACATGGTGCGAGACGTACCTGGCGGATGATAGGGTTGTGGGGACATATGGTCGTTGTATTGTTATAACAGCTGCAGAACACCCATCTTGATCTTACGAATTGGAGCAAGTAGTGGAGCACCGATATTTTATTACTTGTATTATGTTGTGTATTGTATTGTATTTTATTGTTCTTATTGTTTTTATTGGCATTTATGCCCTTGTTAGCCGCCCTGAGCCTTTGGGGAAGAATAAATAAAAATAAATGAATAAATAAAAAAACTTGAGGAGCTGTGGCTCAGGGAAAGGATCTCTGCTTGGCATGCAGAAGGTCCCGGGTCCAATCTACGGCATCGCCAGTTAAAAGGCCTGGCAGGAGGTGCCATGAAAAGACCCCTGCCTGAGACCCTGGAGAGACGCTGCCCGTCTGAGTAGACAACACTGATGGGCCAAGGATCTGATTCAGTATAAGGCAGTTTCAGGTGTTCATGTGACTCCTAAAGGTCAAGAGTAAGAGGGCCAGATGCCCCTCCCTTGGGAGGTTGCTCTGTAACCGTGGGGCTGCCACTGAACAGGCCTTCTCTCAGGCACTCACCAGACAAGCTTCTTTGGTTGATGGGACTGCTATCTGCCCTTGTCTTCCTTAAAAGGAAGATGCCAAGTTCCTGGGAGTGAGCTTTAGTTGCCTTTTGGTGTAGTGGTTAAGTGCGTGGACTCTAATCTGGGGGAAACGGGTTTGATCCCCCACTCCTCCACTTGCAGCTGCTGGTGTGATCTTGGGTCAATCACAAGTTCTCTTAGAGCTGTTCTCTCAAGGGCAGTTTCTGTCAGAGCTCTCTCAGCCCCACCTACCTCACAGGGTGTCTGTGGTGGGGAGGGGAAGGGAAAGGAGTTTGTAAGCCGCTCTGAGACTCCAAGTGAAGGATGGGGTATAAAATCCAATAAATCCAATCTCCTCTTCTTCTCTTCTTCTTATTTTCCCTCAGCCAATCAAGGTGCACATATAAAACACATTTAAATTCATGCTCTGCTCCTCACCTGGAGGCATCTGCCATTGAGAGCGTCCTGACTTCCCAGCCTCAGTTTTAGTACTGTCAGATTAACTGTTCGCTTTGGGGCCAAGAATGAATTTTGTTATTGCTTTCTATGACTCAGCGTTTCCAAATAGGTTGCTGTGAACCATGGTCTCTGAAGGCAACACACAGGGCCGGCCCCAGCTTATTTTGCACCCTAGGCGGGGATCCCTTCTGGCGACCCCTCCCTGTGCGCCCACCAATTTTCAAAAAATAAATGCATTTTAGGAAGAATGACAAACACAAATAATCAAAAAACTCCCAGAGTACGGGGCCGGGTGCAGTTTGGCGCTCCTAAGGGCCGGCCCGCTCTAGGCGATCGCCTAGTTCGCCTAGTGAGTGAGCCAGCCCTGGCAACACATAAGGTAAGGATGTTACTCTGAAGGTGAACAGCTTTATACTGGGTCATACTATTGGTCCATCTAACTCAGTATTGCCGACTTTCCCTGGCAATGGCTCTCCAGGTCGTCTTGCCACCTCTGGATTGGGAAGTACCCGGAGATTGGGGGGGATGGTGCCTGGAGACATCGGGGTCTGGGGACGGGAGGGGACGTCAGCAGGATAGAATGCCAGAGAGTCCACCCTCCAAAGCAGCCATTTTCTCCAGGGGAACTGATCACTGTCATCTGGAGATCAATTGGAATAGCGGGGGATCTCCAGGTACCACCTGGAGGCTGGCAACCCCAACTCCAGGGTATTTCATGCGGTCCCTGGGATTTTATTTATTGATTTATTTATTTGGGATTTGTATCCCGCCCTACCCGTATGGCTCAGGGCGGCTAGCAAGCGGCAATGCCGAATAAAAACAACAAAACAATGTTATATGCATGATAACATTCGGCGCTCTACTATTCTACATTAAATCCCCCAAGATATGCAACATCCCACATTGACGGCCAGTTTTATTCAATGGCGTGAGCGCCAGGAGTGATATTTTCCCCCATCTCTGCCAGGGCGGCATCTACCCCCTCCAGTAATAGAGGTAGATGATAAGATGGTCTCTCAGTGGTGGAAGAGTGGCAGCGGAAATGGAGATGTTACACACTGAGCCTCAAATCATCAGCATGCGCTGCTCTACTTTCCCTTTCCAAAGCCATCTCCACAATGCAGGCATTTCCCCTCCCCTCCCACTCCTCCAAGAAGGGATTGTGCGGAATTCGAACGCAGGCTCTCTCCCACCCTAAGCAAGAAATATGTACGGGATCTTGAAAGCCAGTGGACTACAGCGCGGATGACTCTGATTCCTGAATAAAACGGTTTGAGCAAAAGAACCTCGGAGACATTCTGCTTCTGACAGAAGGGCCGGCATAGAAAGAGAAGAGACGTATAATGGCTATTTAACAAGGATGCAGTTACCGAGAATGCATAACCTGTGATTACAAGCTGGCATGTATTCATTTATGGACATCTCGAGCAATAACATTTGGCCATCTTTGACTGGGGAACGCTGCACTTATCAAATAAAATCTGATGGCAAAAGAGACATTCGAGGTGCAGTGAATAAAGACTGAAGGTTAAGGAATGTGGAAGAAGAAGAAGAAGAAGAGATTGGATTTATACCCTGCCCTTCACTACCCAAGGGAATCTCAGAGCGGCTTACAAACTCCTTTCCCTTCCCCTCCCCACAACAGACACCCTGTGAGGTAGGTGGGGCTGAGAGAACTCTGACAGAAACTGCTCCTTTTCAAGGACAGCTGTGCCAGAACTATGGCCAAAAGTAACTTTTTTCCCACTATAGAAAACAATGGAGGGGATAGGGTCAACCTATTTGAGGGCCCGTAGATTTGGACCCCCCTGGTCCAATATTCTTGAAACATGGTTGGTATCTTGGGGAGAGGTTCCAGCAGCTACCCTGTGAGTTTGGAGCCTCTCCCTCAAACCCTCTCCCCTCCAGCCCCCAGAATATACCCTATTTTTGCCATTTATTTCAATGGCCCGTAGGATATAATGGGGCTGAAACTGACATTCGGCTGAAAGACTCCTTAATCTGCTCCTACTGCCCAAATTGACATGCAGGAGTCTTTATGCTGGCCAAAATTGATTCTGCCCAATTTGGCCGAATCCGAATTGGGCCAATTTTTTTTTTTTAAAAAAAATTGCACACACCTACTCTGGAGCCCTCCTTCCTGAGCTAAGACAAAAATGTGTGAGCCAGAGGCTAAAAAACTGTGAGCTAGCTCACACTAACTCAGCTTAGAGGGAACACTGGTTGCCAGTCCCCACTTGGGGGCAGGGGATCCCTCAGTGTGGAGCCCTTCCCCTCGCTTCAGGGCTATGAGGAACTGGGGGAAATTACCCCCCCCCCAACAGGCAGATTTGGTGTAAGGAACCTGAGAGTGGCAGGGAAATATTGAAGCAAAACCGAAATGGATTTTTCATTTGGTATGGAAGGGATACAAAATTAAAAATCACCTCTGCTTTGTACAACATGATTTACTATGCCAGTCAAAGACAGCCACCGCCTTCATTGAAAACTAATATCTAAATAATACAGGGGAACAGGATTTTCGATCCGAGATGTTAGATGATTGGTGAATCAACTAAGACATCTTTGCCGATAAGTGAGTAAACAAGGCAATATGCAGGAGGAGGCGATTGGTATAGAAATTAAATTAGTCAGCGTATGAATCAGAATCAATAAGTAGTTACCGGGGGGGGGGGAGTTGAACGGTCCCCAATAATGAGTGCAATTAATGATGTCTCTAAAGACGACAAAAAGGTCAACTAATTAAATTGTCTTCAGATGAACAATAATGGCTCGAAAGTACACAGCATTTCAAGTGAAAGGCACAGCGCTTGGGTCATTGTCAGGGAAGACAGTAATTCAATTCCAAGGAAATAGAAATTATTTTTCCCCCCCAAGAAAATGAGAGAGAGGGAGGGAGGGAGAGAATACTAGTTGGCAAGACGTCAAGGACCAAATGTAAAATCTGACAGTGAAAATCACAGTAAAGCGAAAATTCATTGTTTACTCTGCTTTTACGAATTTTGTAATTCGGAGCATATCGTGAAAAAGACAGACCCCTGGTTCACATAGTGCCCTTGCAATGGCAAACACTTCGGTCCATGAACCCAAGACCGTGCACGTTCTTCCTCAATGAAAACGATCCCTTCCGCGTGAGGTCCTCTTAGTGTCCCCATTTCTTAACCTCCTTGACTCTGCCCCCTGCTGACCCTATCTGAAGGGTCATTATATGGAGATTCTCAGGCACAATGCCAGGCAGCCAACCACTGTTGTGAAGCGATATGGTCCAAATAGAGCCAGTTTGGTGTAGTGGTTAAGAGCACGGACTCTAGTCTGGGAGAACCAGGTTTGATTCCCCACTCCTCCACATGCAGCTGCTGGAGTGACCTTGGGTCAGTCACAAGTTCTCACAGAGCTGTTCTCTCAAGGGCAGTTCTTGCAAGAGCTCCCTCAGCCCCACCTACCTCACAGGGTGTCTGTTGTGGGGAGGGGAAGGGAAAGGGATTGTAAACTGCTCTGAGACTCCTTCGGGTAGTGAAGGGCGGGGTATAAATCCAATCTCCTCCTCCTCCTCCTCTTGTTGTTGTTCTTCTTCTGACTAGGGTTGACCCTGCTTCGCTTGTGAGATTTGACAAGATTGGGCTAGCCTGGGCTATCCAGGTCAGGTCAAATAACATATCATATGTATGTGTGATGTATAAATGTTATACATTGGGCAGATAAATTCTGCAAACATTCAGTACAAAACCATGCTACAAACATAATTGAAACAACCAAAAGACGGTTCTATTAGAGGACTGCATTTGACTAATTTGGTTTATACCAAATTATATATATTTGACTAATTTGGTTTATATATATAGGCAGTCCAAATTGTGATTTTAAATTCTTGCCCATTTGACTAGTACTTATCATCATCTATGGGTGCACATACAGACACCTTCATAGGAAGTAGTTGTTCCTGACGGCCATCATGGAAAATGTTTTAGTTGATGTTCAGTATAGGTTTTAATCTTGTGCAATTATGTTTAAACTGTTCTAAATTCATCATTTTTTTTATTTATTGTTGTAACCTGCCCTAAGCCCTGCTATGCAGGGGAGGGAGGGCTAGAAATCCAATTAAATAAAAATAAAATAATTGTTCTTGTTGTTTGTTTGTTTTTACATTGTGAACCACCTTGAGTTCCACAAGGTAGAATAAGAACGTAAGAACATAAGAGAAGCCAGTGTTGGATCAGGCCAATGGATCAGGCCAATCCAGTCCAACACTCTGTGTCACACAGTGGCCAAAAATACCAGTTACCATCAGGAGGTCCAGCAGTGGGGCCAGGACACTAGAAGCCCTCCCACTGTTGCCCCCCCTCAAGCATCAAGAATGCAGAACATCACTTGCCCCAGACTGAGAGTTCCTATCTATACCTTGTGGCTAATAGCCACTGATGGACCTCTGCTCCATATGCTTATTTAATTCCCTCTTGAAGCCGTCCATGCTTGTAGCCGCTGCCACCTCCTGTGGCATTGAATTCCATGTGTCGATCACTCTTTGGGTGAAGAAGTGCTTCCTTTTATCCGTTCTAACCTGACCGCTCAGCAATTCCATTGAGTGCCCACAAGTTCTTGTATGGTGAGAAAGGGAGAAAAGTAATTCTTTCTCTGCCTGCTCTATCCCATGCACAATCTTATAAAACTCAATCATGTCACCCCTCAGCCGTCGTTTCTCCAAGCTAAAGATTCCCAAATAGGGTAGCTAATAAATGTTTTAAATACATAAATAAGTAGAGATTTAAAATGTTTGTTTAATCCTCACCAGCCTCCCAGCATGCCTTCCAAATGCATGTTCATCTTCTTGCATATTTGGAAAAGGTGGTGAGGCAAAAGCAGTTCCTAAACCACTGGGGTGCTGAAATGCAGCAGTACAGCGCTTCCAAAGTTCAGTCCACACCATTTCTAGTTCACAAGTAGAAGCTCTTTTAAAAAAACCAAAAAAACCTATGCTTGTGATCTTGGAGGTCCATTGTCAATTTGAGTAGTCCATCAGTGGCTATTAGCCACAAGGTATAGACGGAGGATTCTGTCTGGGGCAGTGATGCTCCATATTTTTGGTGCTTGGGGGGGCAACGGTGGGAGGGCTTCTGGAGTTCTGGCCCTGCTGGTAGACCTCCTGATGGCACCTGGGTTTTGGCCACTGTGTGACACAGAGTGTTGGACTGGATGGGCCATTAGCCTGATCCAACATGGCTCCTCTCTTATGTTCTTATGTCTGGGCCAGTGATGCTCTGCATTCTTGGTGCCGGGGGGGCAACAGTGGGAGGGCTTCTGGAGTTCAGGCCCTGCTGGTGGACCTCCTGATGGCACCTGGTATTTTTGGCCACTGTGTGACCCAGAGTGTTGGACTGGATGGGCCATTGGCCTGATCCAACATGGCTTCTCTTATGATCTTATGTACAAATGGACTCTGTTCAAGCAGAGAGGACCATGAGATCTTCAGCAAATCGATAGCACATCAGAAACGAAAGACCAATCAAAGACTGTTCTCCTCTTCCCCTCGCTCCAGTCCTCCTTTTTTTAAAAAAATAAAAAATCACAATGTAAGGAAATTTCTCTTCGGAGAAACAAAACCCAGTCCATATGGTTGTCAGGAAGATTATCTTAAATGTGGAGACAAGAAAGTACTTTCTGACAAGCGAGGCAATTACACTAAAACAACGAACTCAGTCGACCATATAATGAATGGAAAGGAAAGTAGTTTAACATTTTGTTAGACAAATGTCTTATTGACCGCCGTCGCAGCTGCCGTTGTGATCGCTGCTTCCTCTAGCAGGACCGGACTTTAATGCCAGCTCATGAGGCAGAGTGTCTCCCTAATTTGCCTATTATTCCAAGGTTTTGATTCACAAATAATATAAAGTTCCAGGCTGAACTCTTCTGTGGGAAGGTTAAATACCATAGGACAGGGGTGGCCAAACCGTGGCTTAGGAGCCACATGTGGCTCTTTCACACATATTGTGTGGCTCCCAGCAGGGCAGCTGGGGGAGCGAAGGGGACCCATGCTTTTCCTTCCTTCCTTCCTTCCTTCCTTCCTTCCTTCCTTCCTTCCTTCCTTCCTTCCTTCCTTCCTTCCTTCGGTCAAGGGGAGAAGAAAAATGGTAGGCAGGTAATTTATATCTACTCAGGAAGGTGGGGTAGGGCAGAGTCATTACCTTGTAAGAGTTCCCCAGGCTGTGGACATGCTAATGGTGGAGCTTTCCTGAGGAGGTTCTTTTGCATATGGATTGGCTGTTTCCTGAGGAGGTTCTTTTGCATATGGTAGTTCTCAGCCAGGAGCTGGCAACCCTGTTCCACCACCAGGCCTTCTCTGGATGTCCGTAGAACCTTGGTCAAGACGCCCCCCCCCAAGCCTCATTCCTAGCATGGGCCCCTCCATCTCACTGTCCACTCACTGGCCCTTTTCATCTGGGCCCAGTCCTTACTACTACTTCTACACAGAGAGAAAGGTTGACATGAACAGTCACTGTTGGTTTGTTCACATAAAACTGGCATAGTTGGCAGCAATTGCAAAGCGGAGAAGCAGCGGGTCAGGGGTCTAGAGGTGTTGGCACTGGCCTCAGGGTTTGGGGTATGTTCATAAGAACATAAGGGATGCCAATGTTGGATCAGGCCAAAGGCCCATCCAGTCCAACACTCTGTATCACACAGTGGCCAGAAATGCCAGGTGCCATCAGGAGGTCCACCAGTGGGGCCAGGACATTAGAAGCCCTCCCACTGTTGACCCCCCCAAGCACCAAGATGACAAATCTTGGTTCCTTAAAGATGGGTGCAGAACATAAGTCAACAACTGTTTAGAAGGCTAGGCAATGGAAGGAATTCTCCCCCTTACATTGTATCTATGGAACAGAGGTCCATCAGTGGCTATTAGCCACAACATATAGATGGAAGACTCTGCCTGAGGCAGTAATGCTCTGTATTCTGGGTGCTTGGGGGGGGGGCAAGCTTCTAATTTCCTGGCCCCACTGGTGGACCTCCTGATGGCACCTGGGTTTTGGCCACCGTGTGACACCAAGTGTTGGAATGGATGGGCCATTGGCCTGATCCAACATGGCTTCTCTTATGTTCTTATATTTTTTTACCTATAGGTTAGCAGTCCTATAGAGCATGGAAATGTAATGAAGATCAGAAACTAGTTGAAAATTGCATCCCCTTGCCACTGAGATACATGTGTGTTATGCTCTGAAATCTCAAGCTGATAGGACTTGGAAGGCTGTTGAGCATCGAGTTGTGTCTCCTTTAACAAATTAGGGCCCCGGCCACACATGCCGGAAAAAACAGTGGGGGAGGCGTGGCTATTTGTGCCGTCACATTCTGATCTGCCATTATGCAATCAGAAGTGATGACGGCGCACCGGGGTTTCGTCCTTCGGCACGTGCTGCAAAGAGGATGGCTGGAGAGAGTAGGCGCACGCCAGTGTGATCACACCAAACGCGTCCATCTGCAGCCCATGGCAAACCATTTGCTAGTAGATTTTTGCAGGTACTTTTAAACTGCGCATCTTTGGCGGCATGCCACTGGTTGGCCACGGGTGCGCTACGCTTCCCAGATGTTGCGGTGTGATCACGCCCCGAAAATCCACCCAGCATTTCCCAGATGTTGTGGTGTGATCACGCCCCGAAAATCCGCCCAGCATTCATGCCTTTCACGTGGCAAATTCTCCGTGTGACCGGGGCCTACCATAGGTAATATTCCTGGAAGTATCACATATCAGGAACATTTTCACACAGAGAGAGAGCCTCAAACACACTATTTATACCAAAAGCTGCAAATGGTAGGTATTCTCAGTATCTCCCGCTGTGTCACTGTTACTTAGCTGCCTGTACAAAGTTGTCCAATGTTGAGATGGAGGCTCCACAGTGGAGCACTTTGTCTGAAAGGTGAAGCTGTCTGATCTAGCTCCATTCGATATTGATTGGCATCAGCCACAGTTTTTCATCTTGTCAAAGATGCAGCATGCCAATTAGGGGAAATGATGTGCCGTTCCTTGAGAACTGATTGCAAATTGCGTCTGACTGATTGGCAGAATAATGAAGTGGGGGAAGGTGTCAAGGAACGGAAGGTCTCATGCCACCCAGATCCCTACTGATGGGAAGAGCCAGGAATGAGAGTTCTTCCCATCTTCCTTGAGTGCCCATGCAACACCAGACACTTTGCTCTTCTTTGCTAGCCCAGGCGTCCCCAATGTGGAGCCCACGGGCACCATGGCACCCATGCGGGATCAGCTAGTTTGGTGTAGAAGAAGAAGAAGAGGAGGAGATTGGATTTATACCCCACCCTTCACTTGGATGGATGGCTTCAAAAGGGAATTAGATAAGCATATGGAGCAGAGGTCCATCAGTGGCTATTAGCCACAAGGTATAGATAGGGACTCTGGGGCAAGTGATGCTCTGTCTTCTTGGTGCTTGGGCGGGGTCAACAGTGGGAGGGCTTCTAATTTCCTGGCCCCACTGGTGGACCTCCTGATGGCACCTGGTATTTCTGGCCACTGTGTGATACAGAGTGTTGGACTGGATGGGCCTTTGGCCTGATCCAACATTGGCGTCTCTTATATTCTTATTCAGTCTCAGAGCGGCTTACAAACTCCTTTCCCTTCCCCTCCCCACAACAGACACCCTGTGAGGTGGGTGGGGCTGAGAGAACTCTGACACAAACTGCTCTTTTTCAAGGACAGCTGTGCCAGAGCTTGTGACTGACCCAAGGTCACATCAGCAGGTGCAAGTGGAGGAATGGGGAATCAAACCCGGTTCTCCCAGATTAGAGTCCACGCACTCAACCACTACACCAAAGAGCATGTAGTGGTCAGATTAGAGCGTGGACTCTAATCTTGGAAGAGAAGGAGGAGAAGGAAAAGGAGAAAAAGAAGAAGAGGAGGAGGAGGAGATTGGGTTTATACACCGCCCTTCACTACCCGAAGGAGTCTCAGAGCATCTTACAATCTCCTTTTCCTTCCCCTCCCCACAACAGACATCATGTGAGGTAGGTGGGGCTGAGAGAGCTTTTTTGGGGACTGCTCTTTCTAGAACAGCTCTGAGAGAATTTATGAGTGACCCAAGGTCACAGCTTCAGCTGCATGTGGAGATGTGGGGGATCAAACCCAGTTCTAACAGATTAGAGTCTTAACCACTACACCAAACTGTCTCTCTCTGGAGAACCGGGTGGTTAAGAGCACAGACTCTAATCTGGGAGAACCAGGTTTGATTCCCCACTCCTCCACATGCAGCTGCTGGAGGGACCTTGGGTCAGTCACAAGTTCTCCCAGAGCAACAGAAATATCACCTTAATAGAGGATAACTACAATAAACTGCTAAAGGAGATTTAAAAAGATCTAGAGAGATGGAAAGAATTAAAGATCTCAATGATGGGTAGAATTGTGACAATCAAGATGAATGTGTTACCCAGATTTATCTTTCTAGCACAAAACATACCAATACTAAGAAAATCAAAATACTTTAAAGAGCTGGAAAAAGTATGTAGTAAATTTATATGGAATGATAAAAAACCAAGAATTTGTGTCAAATATATGCAAGATAATAAAGAACCAGGAGGATTTGGGGTTCCAAATTGGAAATTATATTATAGGGCAGCAGCACTGGCATGGATTAGGGATTGGATAACACTGGAGGATGCCAGATTGCTAAAACTTGAGGGTCACAGCTTAGTAATGGGTTGGCACAAATATGTCTGGTACGAAGAAGGCAAAGTACCAAAAACTTTTACACAACACACTATAAGAGGAGCGTTAATGGAAGTGTGGAAAGAAGTAAAAATGAGACACTATATGAAAATACCTAGATGGGTAGCACCATTAGAAGCAGTGACAATGTCTTCATTAATGGAGAAGAGTAGGATGGTAACCTGTGCAGATCTGTTAGACACTAAACATAACTTAAGATCTGAGGAGCAATTAGACAAACAAAAAGTGAACCTATCTTGGTGGGATAAAACACAATTAACATCAATATATAATATAGATTTTAAAAAGGGCTTCTATAAGGAAAATAATGAACTGGACAAAATCTAGCTGTCCTCCAGTGACAAACTTATACAAAAAATATATAAACTATTAATGGCTGATTACATGGTAGGCGAAACAGTAAAAAATAAAATGGTCACATGGTCAAAGGATATACCGCAGATGTTAGAAGCAGAGCATTGGACCGAAGTATGGAAGTCAATAAAATTAATGCGGGCAATCCCTTATAAAGAGAACATCTACAAAATGTTTTACAGGTGGCACTGGACACCAGAGAGATTGGCAAAATGCTATGGAAATATAAATAAAAATGGTTGGAAATGCAAAAATAATGTTGGTACATACATGCATATGTGGTGGAGGTGTAAGAAAGTACAACAATATTGGAAAAATATATGGAATTTTAAAAGAAATTACAGGAACACAAATACCATTTGAACCACAGATAGCTTTATTAAATATAATCCTGGATATGTACAGTAATATAGACACATATTTAATTATATATTTCTTTACTGCAGCAAGAATTCTATTAGCTAAGACCTGGAAGGAAGACAAAATACCTTCAAAAAAAGATATAATTGATAAAGTGTTCTCTATAGCAGAAATGGACAAGTTAAGTGTAAGAATACAAGGGTAAGATAATGAAATATTTGAAAAACGATGGAAAATACGATGGAAATTTTTTTATACTTGGCTAGATAATGTACATAAAAAAGACTCACAAGTATATGAAATGTAAATCGATGATACTATGTAATGTGAAAATACTAAAATAAACGTTATGAACAAGTTCTCCCAGAGCTGTTTTCGTAAGAGCAGTCCTCAAAAGAGCTCTATCAGCCCCACCTACCTCACAGGGTGTCTGTTGTGGGGAGGGGTTGGGGAAGGAGATTGTAAACTACTCAGAGACTCGAAGTGAAGGGTGGGGTGTAACTCCAGCTCCTCCTCCTCCTCCAACACCTTTTCTGGTGCCCACCGTGTTTAGAAAGTAGGTGGGGCCAGGTGAAGCTTTTGCCCAGCAAAGCTTCTGATTGGCCATTGGAGATTTGATTGGCTCTGCAGATTAAAAAAAAATGCTTTAGCAGCAGCTGCCACCACAGCACAAGGATCTACACTGTGTGGCTGAAAGTAAGTGAAGACAGCCATTCTGTGGCTGCACCCACCACAACATATCAGAATTCCAAAGGTGCCTGCAAGCTCAAAAAGGTTGGCGGACCCCCTATGCTAACCAGCAAGGTAGCTTCCAGAATTCTCTCCAGCCAAACTTCCCCCCAGATTTTGGAGTTCCAAATCAGTTAGTTGTCTTTCCAGTGTGGAACTTTTCTCCCTTTCTCACAATACAAGAACGCCTTGTGGGGAATTAGAGAAGCATATGGAGCAGAGGTCCATCAGTGGCTATTAGCCACAAGGTATAGATAGGGACTCCGGGGCAAGTGATGCTCTGTCTTCTTGGTGCTTGGGCGGGGCCAACAGTGGGAGGGCTTCTAATGTTCTGGCCCCACTGGTGGACCTCCTGATGGCACCTGGTATTTTTGGCCACTGTGTGACAAAGTGTTGGACTGGATGGGCCTTTGGCCTGATCCAACATTGGCATCTCTTATGTTCTTAAATTGCTGAGCGGTCAGGTTAGAACAGATAAAAGGAAGTCCTTCTTCACCCAAAGAGTGATTAACACATGGAACTCACTGACACAGGAGGTGGTGGTGGCTACAAGCATGGACAGTTTCAAGAGGGGATTAGATAAACATATGGAGGAGAGGTCCATCAGTGGCTATTAGCCGCAAGGCATAGATAGGAACTCCCAGGCTGGGGCAGGTGATGCTCTGTATTCTTGGTGCTTGGGGGGGCAACAGTGGGAGGGCTTCTAGTGTCCTGGCCCCACTGATGGACCTCCTGATGGCACCTGGTCTTTTTGGCCACTGTGTGACACAGAGTGTTGGACTGGATGGGCCATTGGCCTGATCCAACATTGGCGTCTCTTATGTTCTTAACAGATGCATTAGGACATTTTGTACAAAATATGGTCATACAGTGCCTCAGTTTCAATTCCCTCTGACCCTTTGAATCTTTTCTCTCTAGGTTACCCATGTACACATGTACACTAAAAGACTGCTTTAAATGAGCTCTCACTGATGTGAGTGTGATGGTCATACTCTTTTATATGGTGGTTTTACCATGACACAGGAGTGCATGTGCAGATCAGTAGAACACCACACAAAAACAATATCAGTGCAGTTATGCATTAAACACCACACAAAAAGAGTCCCAATGCAGTTATGCATAAAACACCACACAAAAAAAGTCTCAATGCACTTATGCATAAAACATCACACAAACAGAGTCTCAATGCATTTATGCATAAAACATCACACAAAAAGAGTCTCAATGCACTTATGCATAGAACAGCACACAAAAAGAGTCTCAATGCACTTATCCATCAAATATCACACAAAGAGTCTCAATGCACTTATGCCTAAAACACCACACAAAAAGAATCTCAATGCACTTATGTATAAAACACCACACAAAAAGAATCTCAGTGCAGTTATGCATACATGATTGCTTTTTTGGCTAGTATATTGACCAGTGTCTGTATATACCATGGAAGTGTGGAAGGTAAAAATATGCAAGGGAACTGAACCGGATGCTGAGACCAACTACATGTGTTGTGGTTCTGGAACGAAATCTTGCAGTTCTCCTAGCTGAAATGTAATTAAGGAGGAGCAAAGCAGCAGAAAGTGAAATTCTGAAATAATTAAGGAGTGGAACCAGGGAAATCCCTGTTCATCAGATCATTGTCTTGTATCTGGATGAGGGGGTGGAGGGACTACTCATTAAATCTGCAGATGACATCAAACTGGAAGGTGTAGTGAACACCCTAGAAAATAGAGATAGAACGCAACAAGATATGAACACGCTGTAAAATCGGGTGGGGGTGAACAAGTTGCAATTCCGCAAGGATAACTGCAGAGGTCTACATCTGTGTGATAAAAAATGAGAACCGCACATACTGGATGGGGGATACATTTCTGGGTATCAGTGCGTGTTAATAAGATCTTTGGGTACGGGTGGACTGTAAGCTAAATATGAGCAATCAGTGTGATCCAGCAGCCAAAAAAGGCTAATGTGGTCTTCAGGTGTATCGACAGAGGTACAACGTCCAAATTGCAAGATGCCGTATCCTCCCTGCTGTACACCTCATTAGTCAGGCCGTTCTGGAGGCCAAAAAGGATGGGGCAGGTGCAGAGGAGAGTGATGAGGATGATCGGGGGCCTGGAGACCAAGCCCTACAAGGAAAGGTTGAGGGACAGGGGAATGTGTAGTCTGGAGAAGAGGAGGTTGAGGGGGGGACATGATTGCTCTCTTGAGGTATCTGAAGGGCTGTCCCTTAGAGGGGGGCAGGGAGCTGTTCCGGTTGGCAGCAGAGGAGAGGACTCGCAATACTGGGTTTAAATTGTGGGCAGAAGGATACCGGCTGGATATTACGAAAACATTTTCGTTCAGCAGTGGAATCGGCCACGTAGGGAGGTGGCGAGCTCTCCCTCACTGGCAGTCTTCAAGCAGCAATTGAATCAAAACTACCTCTTTTAAACATTTCCACTGACTTAACAATGCTGATGCAAAGGTAAAAGGTAAAGGTTCCCAGTCGAATCCGACTCTAAGGTTGCGGTGCTCATCTCCGTTTCAAAGCTGAAGAGCCAGCGCTGTCCGAAGACGTTTCCGTGGTCATGTGGCCGGTATGACTAAACACCAAGGCGCACGGAACGCTGTTACCTTCCCACCGAAGCGGGACCTATTTATCTACCTGCAATTTCTTGCTTTCGAACTGCTAGGTTGGCAGGAGCTGGGACCAGAGACGGGAGCTCACTCCGTCATGCGGCACACTCGGGTCTCAAACTGCTGAGCTACCGACCTTCCACAGCCTGCAGTTCAGAGTCTTAACCGCTTGAGCCACCACAGCTGCAAAACAGGAGGTAAAAAGGTGAACCAGGAACAGAGCTCTGTTAAAACTGAAACAAGTGATGCCTTCCTCCCCCGCACCCCACCTTCCCAACTGGCAGCGTCACCTCTGTTCTTTTTATATTCAGCAACTGGGGACAAGGAGCATGGCAGCTATACTTGAGCTCATTTAGGTCATGTTAAACAAGCAACAGAGACAGTGCTTTATATATCAATACCCATTTCTCACGCACACAGCTGCTTGGTGAGCCAGCTAACAAATGGCCAGATCTTCTTGCCCTAATTTTAATCGGTGACATATAACCATGACGTCTGCTGCCGCCGGCCTCTCTGAACCCCAAACCGGTTGCAGTGCGGATCCAGCAGCCGAGCCAATCCTTTCCATGGTTTTTCTGCGTCAGCTTGCAAAGAGAACAGCATCGTTTGGGGTGTGTGTGTGTGAAACGTCTTCCTGGGGATGTAAAAGAATTTCTTGTGTTTGTCGGTTCAGCTTCAAGGGGTTTTTTTTGTACATCGAGGGAGGGACAGGCTTGTGGCTGTAGGATGTGTTTGACTAACAGCACCCCTGCTGGCTTACCATCATTCTTTTATTATGCTGCAGGCTTCGCAAAAAAAAAGGAATGGTCAGTGTTTAGCAGAGGTCCATCAGTGGCTATTTAGCCACAAAGTGTAGATCAGGGGTGTCAAACATGCAGCCCGTGGGCCGGATGAGGCCCCCGCTGGGCTTCCATCAGGCCCACAGCGGAACTGGCCGTCTCCTGCTTCCAGTTCTGCTGCTGCTGCTGCTGCTGCTTCATCATAGCTTGCTTCCGCAGACTCTCTTAATCACTCGGCCATTTCATGTTTTAACCTGGGTCCTAGACTCAGAACTCGGAGCATGGGATTTCTGTGGTGAATGTCAATAAATCAAAAGTAGGTTTGCAGCTTACGGAGCTAATGTTTTAAGCATGTTTTTATTTTAAGTAACAAAACTTTGTGTTTGTGTCCTTTGTAAAGTTTATATCTCTTCTACCTGGCATTACGTTTTATGACACACATGGCCCGGCCCAACAAGGTCTCATTTATGTCAGTTCCGGCCCTCATAACAAATGAGTTCGACACCCTTGGTGTAGATGGAACATTCTGTCTGGGGCAGTGACACCTTGTATTCTTGGTGCTGGGGGGGCAACAGTAGGAGGGCTTCTGAAGTTCTGGCCCCGCAACTGGACCTCCTGATAGCCCCTGGGTTTTGGCCACTGTGTGACATAGAGTGTTGGACTGGATGGGCCTGATCCAATGTGGCTTCCTTCTCTTACGGTCGTATGACTTTTCTGCCCTCCCATTCACCATACATACACAAACATAGTGAGACCTCAGTAGGCTCATTTGGAAGGCTGCAGTCTGGCATGATCTGATATGGCTTCTCTTATGGTCTTCTGCTTAGCTGATGGCTATAAAATGGTAGATGGACAAGAGCTACATTGAGAGGGAAGGCAGCCCGGTACGGCCCGATCTTGTTAGATCTCAGAAGCCAAGTACGGTCAGCCTTGGTTTGTGCTGGCTGGGAGATGTCCAAGGAAGACTGCAGAGGAAGGCACCGGCAAACCACCTATGGTTCTCACTTGCCTTGAAACCCCTTACTGGGGTAATTTGGCTGCAACTTGATGGTGCTTCACACACACACAGAAATACACATGCCCGCACACACAAGAGCTACAACAAACCATGTGAAAAAGTTGAGCTGATATGGCATTGGACCCCTGTTAAAGTGGCAAAATGTTTCCCGAAAGCATCGAACATTTGTTGGAGATGTAGGGGAAATGTAGGATCATACCTTCACATATGGTGGAGGTGTGACAAGATCCAGAAATTTTGGGGAAAAATTGCAAAAATCCTTCTAGATGTTACAAAAATAAATATACCTTTAGAGCTGGAAATTTGGCTACTTAATATGATACCGGAAAAAATAAAAATTCATACACAGATAATTGTATATATTTTAACAGCAGCCAGAATTTTGATAGCAAGGCAATGGAAATCAAAAAGAATACCATCTATAAGAGAACTCAAAAATAAGATGCTTGAGATAGCTGAAATGGATAAGTTAAATTTTGTTGTTGTTCAGTAGCACAGTCGAGTCCGACTCTTCACGACCCCATGGACCACATCACGCCAGGCCTTCCTGTCTTCCGCCGTCGTCTGAAGTTGGCTCAATTTCATGTTCATTGCATCTATGACACTGTCTAACCATCTCATCCTCTGCCATCCCCATCTTCTTTGACCTTCAATCTTTCCCAGCATCAGGGTCTTCTCCAGTGAGTGCTCCCTTCTCATTTGGTGGCCAAAGT
This sequence comes from Gekko japonicus, assembly GCF_001447785.1. Lineage (NCBI taxonomy): Eukaryota > Metazoa > Chordata > Lepidosauria > Squamata > Gekkonidae > Gekko > Gekko japonicus. Next base: position 71,153 of record NW_015169223.1, read on the forward strand.
ATTTGAGCTTCAGTTTCATTATCTGGCCTTCCAGGGAACAGTCAGGGTTGACTTCGTACAAAATAAGCTAGAGGAACTTTTTTGGGACAGATGGAAAATAATCTATGACTGGCTGAAGATGAAAAAGATAAATTAAAATTGAATATTTGCTAGTAAGAAATAAGAGTTGTCAAATGTGGAAGATGTACTTGTTATTTTGTTTATTTAGTTTTAAATCGATATGTTGTTAATTTTTGTTTGTGGTGGAAAATGAAAAATAAATTTCAAAAAAAAAAAGTTGAGCTGAAAAGGAAATAATTTTGCAATTAGCTGCAATTTTTTGGAAACATGACCATGGTGGGTAGGAATCAGTGCGGTGTGGTGGTTAAATGGTCGGGCCAGGACTTGGGAGAACTCACCATAAACCTTAGTGGGCTACCTTAGTTATTCTGTCTTGACATGATAGAGGTTTATAAAATGATGCATGGGGTAGACAGAGCTGACAAAGAGAACCTTTTCTCCCTCTCCCCAAAGACTAGAACTCAAGGGCATTCAGTGAAGCTGATGGGCAGTAGGTTCAGGACAGACACAAGGAAATACTACTTTACACAGAAATTAATTAAAATATGGAATTCACTGCCAGAGGATGTAGCGATGGCCACAGCAGTGGATTTTTTTTTTCAGGAGAGGGCGGACCACCGCCTCCTTCAGTCCCCCTGGGAAGGTCCCTGTTAAGGTCTTCTGGAGATCCGTTGTGATTCTGGGAGATCTCCAGGCCCCACCTGGAGTTGGCAATGCTAAATAGGATTCCCAACATCCAGGTGGGGCCTGGAGCTCTCCCGGAATTACAGCTGATCTCTAGACTCTAGACAGGGATCAGTACCCCTGGAGGAAATGGATGCTTTGGAGGGTGGACTCTGTGGCATTATACCCTGCTAAAGTCCCCTCTCCTGAAACCACTCCCTCCCCAGTCTCCACCCTCAGATCTCCAGGGATTTTCCAACCAGGAGTTGGCACGCCTGTTCCAATGAAATCATGTCCCATCTTGGAGAACATGGGCCCCTCTTTCTCCCCATGCTCTCCCTGCCTGTGACAGTATTTACTCGGCGGCAATGTTCCCTCTAAGCTGAGTTAGGAGCCAGTTTGATGTAGTGGTTAAGTGCGCGGACTCTAATCTGGGAGAACCGGGTTTGATTCCCCATTCCTCCACTTGCACCTGCTGGATGACTGTGGGCAAGCCATAGTTCTGGCAGAGCTGTTCTTGAAAAAGAGCCGTTTCTGTCAGAGCTCTCTCAGCCCCACCCGCCTCACAGGGTGTCTGTTGTGGGGAGGGGAAGGGAAAGGAGTTTGTAAGGGCGGGGTATAAATCCAAACTCCTCCTCCTCCTCTTCTTCTTCTTCATGTGAGCTAGCTCACAGTTTTTTAGCCTCCAGCTCACACATATTTTTTTTCGCTCAGGAAGGATGGCTCCAGAGCAAACTACTTTATGCACTAGCCAAATTGCTCGCTCACGACTTTAATGCTGGTAGCTCACAAAGTAGAAATTTTGCTCACAAGACTCCACAGCTTAGAGGGAGCATTGTTCTGTGTGTGTTGATATTTTTTTCCCCTTGAACTAGGAAGGAAAGCATAATTAAAGATCTAGGACTACTCATTTTCGTTATCAACCAAGGGAATAGAACCAATTCTTCATGATTGGGTGCACGTTAGAGAAGAAGTGTGTCATCTTTAGGGGTATTTGTCTTCCAGAATGTCAATAATCATTCTGTTTAATTTTCTTAATGATCCTTGTGGCTTGCCAGGCTGTAGAGACTCGGGCTTAGCTAGACTCAGCTACACCCAGCTGATCTCTGCCAACGAGTCTTTTAAGGTACCCCATGTTGTCAGAACAAGTCAGTACACACCAAAGAATGTAATTACTAGAGCTTTGATGAGAGATAAGAGGTCAGTTCTGAGGGAAGAATTCCTCATTTTCTTGTCTGCAACGGAGGTAACGGCGCACAACGTACCCTTTATTCTGTTTCCCTAAACACTGATGAGTCTAAGTTGTGAATTATAACGAGGCGCGAGAGAACAGTTCGTACAGAGGAATCTTCTCCATATTCAGGCTATAATTCGGCATTAAGATTTCAGTGAGATTGAGGACTGGCCCACAGAGGAAGAAGAAGAGAGAGAGAAGAGATTGGATCTATTCCCTGCCCTTCACTACCCGAAGGGGTCTCAGAGCGGCTTACAAACTCCTTTCCCTTCCCTTCCCCACAACAGACACCCTGTGAGGTCGGTGGGGCTGAGAGAGCTCTTTCGAGAACTGCTCTTGAGAGAACAGCTCTGAGAGAACTTGTGACTGACCCAAGGTCACACCAGCACCTGCATGTGGAGGTGTGGGAAGTCAAACCCAGTTCTCCCAGATTAGAGTCCGTGCTCCGAACCACTACACCGCACTGTGCGTCTGTGTGTGTGTGTGTGTGTGTGCGCGCACACACAGCTAGAAGTCATGGCAGCCTCTGGTGACTGACCCCCTACTCGGGGCCTGCAAGATATTCAGAGAGGTGGCTGAGTAAAGCCTTCCCCCGCCTCCCGCCTCTGGTATTCCAAGGAGGTCTCCCATCCAAGTACTTGCCAGAGTCGACTTCCGAGATCTGACGAGATTGGGCTTTATTTTATTTTTATTTTTTTCATATTTGTAGCCCACCCTTCCCGCAAGCGGGCTCAGGGCAGGTAACAACATTTCAATAATACAATAAATACAATTAAAAGTTTTTAAAACACCGCTGTATACATTAAAAATGGTTTTGCCCGGGTTGTTTGTGACATTTGATTCCTTTTAATGATATCCCCCATTGTCTTCCAGCACTGCTCTTTGCATTTAGACAAAATTTGTGCATTCTAAAAGATTCCTTAGGATGTTCTCTCTCTGGCTTTCCGGAAGAGACATCGGCCAGCTATGAATCACAGGAACTGGGCTAGCATAGCTCCAGCATTTTCAGCTTCCCAGACACCACTCGGAGACAGATGGTTTTCCCGCTACATCAACATTCAAGAAACCAGAGAGCTCTACATCAGGTTAGCGAGAAGAAACCCAACTGGGGACAAACAGCAGGCTGGGACACCTACTCATCTCGTAGACTTGCTCATGAGGATGAGTCACTTGGAATTTTAAAAGTATGGCACCTCCTGGTCAAACGATCCCCTTGTGGAACCACTCCACCCTTCCTCTTCAAATGGCAGCATGGGAACCCACTCGTCGATAGATTCGAGATGGACCAAAGGAAATACTTCTTTAGACGGCGAGTGATTAAAATGTGGGATTCGCTGCCAGAGGAGGCAGTGATGGCCACAGGAAGAAACAGTTCTAAAAGGAGATTAGACAGATTCATGGAGGATAGGTCTATCAGTGGCTACTAGCCATGGTGACTCAAGGCAACCTCCATGTTCGGGGGCAGTTAGCCTCTGAATCCCAATGCCAGGAGGCAACATCAGGGGAAGGCCCTGGCTTCTGTGCCCTGTTGTTGGAACTCAACAGGGACTGGTTGACCACAGGATGCTGGACTAGATGGGCTACTGGTCTGATCCAACAGAGCTGCTCTTCTTCTTCTTCTTCTTCTTCTTCTTCTTCTTCTTCTTCTTCTTCTTCTTCTTCTTCTTCTTCTTCTTCTTCTTCTTCTTCTTTCTTCTTCTTCTTCTTCTTCTTCTTCTTCTTCTTCTTCTTCTTCTTCTTCTTCTTCTTCTTCTTCTTCTTCTTCTTCTTCTTCTTCTTCTTCTTC
>NW_015169223.1:74950-93573 GCF_001447785.1 Gekko japonicus
TCCTCCTCCTCCTCCTCCTCCTCCTCCTCCTCCATTTATCCAGGGGGAGGCACTTCAACCTTCAAGCCAAAGAGATCCACAAAGCAGTTTTTCTCCTAGCTGTCACCCCTTTTAGTGGTTGGGTTGGGTCCAACCAGTTTTTCACTGTATTTGAAAAAAAGCTTAGTTGAATCCAACTTGGAATCTTTGGGGGGAAGGGTGTCTGGAAGCAAGATGTGGAGCTATCATAACCTTCCAAAATACTAATGGAATCTGTACTAGAGTCATGGGAAAGTTCACTCAGGCCCCGGGCACACGGGCCGGATATTGCGGGGGGGAGGCGTGGCTGTTTGCCCCGCAGCGAAATAACGCGCGACTGCGTGATCAGGCGTCCCCTCGCGGTCCCGTCGAGGTCCCGTGGTTAGGGGGGAGGTGCCGATTACACAACGTGCCAAAGAAGCAGCACGGCACAGCAAACAGGGTTGTGTGTGTGTGTGTTTTTTAACCTGAAGTATGTGCATGCCCCATTGGGTGCTTGTGCGCATCCCTGGAGACTTCGAGGGGAAAAAAACCTTTTCACAATGGGGCATGGGCGGGCGCCTGATGCCACCGAAAACGCGACAGACGCCCGCCCTTGCCCCGCGGTTTACGGAAACGAGTACCTCCGAGGTACTAGTTTTTAACCGCGCATCTTCGGATGGAAGCCTCGGGTTCGCCACGGGAGCTCTATGCTTCCCAGATGTGGCAGTGAGATCGCGCCCGGAAAATCTGCCTATCTTCCGTCGCAGTAGCATGGCTACTGCTCTGTGTGACCGCAGCCTCAGTTTGGTATCTGATTCAAGATTAGCATAGTAATGGCAGAGCACCTGCTTGGCATGTAGAAAGTTCCATGTTCAATCTCTAGCATCTCCACTTAAAAGGACCGGGAAATAGGTCATATGAAAGAGCGACCGCCAGTCTGTGTAGAATGCTAAACCCCACCTAAGAATCTACAGCAGGAGAAAGAGAAGAAGAAGAAGAAGAGATTGGATTTATACCCCGCCCTTCACTTGGAGTCTCAGAGCGGCTTACAAACTCCTTTCCCTTCCCCTCCCCACAACAGACACCCTGTGAGGTGGGCGGGGCTGAGAGAACTCTGACACAAACTGCTCTTTTTCAAGGACAGCTGTGCCAGAGCTTGTGACTGACCCAAGGTCACATCAGCAGGTGTAGGTGGAGGAGTGGGGAATCAAACCAGGTTCTCCCAGATTAGAGTCCGCACACTTAACCACTACACCAAAGGAAGCTCTCTAGTAGTTTTGTCTGGAAAGTCCCCTAGAAAATATTGGTTGTAAAACCCCAGCGATTCTTGAAAAAGAGGGAACTGAAAAAGGGGGACATCCGCGGCTACCTGTGGGTCGATGGATTCTTTATGAATGGATTTTGATTGTCATACAGCTGAGACACCTTGGAGGATGACATCTCAGAATTTATTGTTGGTGAGAATTCATTCTCAGGAAGACTGTGTACAATTCAATGGAGAGTAACTACAGAATACTGGATTGTAAAGGCACCCCATAAATACTGTGTTACAATTTATTATTGTGAGGATTTCAGTTAGAAAATAAGTTATATACCTGCAGGATCCTCAAATCTATGGTGAAAACCTGGAAATTTGAATTATTAACTTAATGTAATGTATGCATTACATACATTACATACATGCTGGAGAAGACTCTTGAGAGTCCCTTGGACTGCAAGGCGATTATATCAGTCAATGCTAAAAGAAATCAACCCTGACTGTTCCCTGGAAGGCCAGATAATGAAACTGAAGCTCAAATACTTTGGCCACCCAATGAGAAGGGGGCACTCACTGGAGAAGACCCTGATGCTGGGAAAGATTGAAGGTCAAAGAAGAAGGGGAAGGCAAAGAATGAGATGGTTGGACAGTGTCATAGATGCAACGAACATGAAATTGAGCAGGCTCCGGAGGATGGCAGACGACAGGAGGGCCTGGCGTGATGTGGTCCATGGGGTCGTGAAGAGTCGGACTTGCGACTGAACAGCAATTAAAATCACAAATAATAAACATGAAATTATGACCAATCAGGATGGTGATACATTGGCATGGCAGGGAAGGGTACATGGAGGGCATAGAAGGAAAAAAAGAAAGGGTGCCAGTCTTAATCTCCCATTGCTGCCCTCAACTAAAAGCCTGGTGGAACATCTCTGCTATACAGGCCCTGCTCAATTGCCTCAGATCCCGCAGGGCCCTGATGTTACTTGGCAGAGAGTTCCACCAGGTTGGGGCCAGGACCGATAAGGCCCTGACCTTAGTGGAGGACAGCCGGACCTCCCTAGGACCGGGGATCACCAGCAAGTTGTTATCAGCCAATCTCACCATTCTTCTGGAGACATATTGGTAGAGAGTGTCCCGAAGGTACGTGGGTCCCTGACCGCTCAAGTTCAACACCAGTATCATAAGAACATGAGAGAAGCCAATGGCTCATCCAGTCCAACACTCTGTCACACAATGGCCAAAAATACCAGGTGCCATCAGGGAGCAGCAGTGGGGCCAGGGCACTAGGAGCCCTCCCACTGTTGCCCCCCCCCCCCAAAGCACCAAGAAGACAGAGCATCCCTTGCCCCAGACTGAGAGCTCCTATCTATACCTTGTGACTAATAGCCACTGATGGACGTCTGCTCCATATGTGTATCTAATTCCCTCTTGAAGCTGTCCACGCTTGTAGCCACCACCACTTCCTGTGGCAGTGAATTCCATGTGTTAATCACTCTTTGGGTGCGTTCAGACAGGGGCTTTCTGCCTGCATAAACTGCATCGGTTGGAACCGGTGCAGTTTATGCCGGCAGAAACGAGATCAGACTTACCTCCATTTTGCGGATCCCTCCGGTGTACGCCCGCTCACACGCTGCGGTCGTCAGCGAGGTTTTTTTTAAAACACAGTTTGAGCATGCGCATAGACAGCCATTCACAGAATGGCGATCTTTGCGCATGCTCATCCCCCCATTACATTTAAACTTTAAAGGTAAGGACTTACCTTTAAAGTTTAAAGCCCAACCTGGCCTCCCTTAAGTCCCGGACTCCTCCGGGAAGTTAAACTAAGGGCTTTTTTTTTTTTTAACAAACGCTTAGGGCGAAGCTTGGCTTGAGCGCATATCGCCTAGTTTTTAAAAAAATGGCGGGGGAAAGCTGGAAGCCTCAGGCTTCCGACGGAAATGGCTGGGGAACCGGGGAGACACATCAGACGCCGGGGTACACCGTTTACAACCGTTGCACTCAGTATACCACCACTTGGGACCTGGTGACAGAGTGCAACGGTGTAAAGGGCTTTACACTGGTTAGAGACAGGAGGCAGATGTGCCCCGTCTGAACGCCAGTAAGTACAACGGTTGGAACCGGCACCCTAACCGATATAAAGCCCCCGTCTGAACACACCCTTTGGGTGAAGAAGTACTTCCTTTTATCCATTCTAACCCGACCACTCAGCAATTTCATTGAGTGCCCACGAGTTCTTGTGTTGTGAGAAAGGGAGAAAAGGACTACTTTCTCTGCCTGCTCTATCCCACAAATCATCTTGTAAACCTCGATCATTTCACCCCTCATGTCATCCACTTGAACTGATGTCATTCAGTTGATCAGGTAATAGGTGAGGGGAAATACCTGAGACCCTGGAGAGCTGCTGCCAATCAGAGTAGAGAAAATTGGATTTGGTAAACCAATGGCCTGACTCAGTATAAGCAGCTTCATGTGTTCATGTTCATTTAAGAAGGGCCAGTGGTAGAACATCTGACTTCATTTGCTGCCGCTCATTTATAGAGTCTCTGCTTAGCGTGCAGAAGGTCCCGGGTTCAATCCCCGGCATCTTCTGTTAAAAGGATCAGGTAGAAGATCTGAGGATCCTGGGTTTTTGCAGACACGCAACTGCTGAGATCTACACAAATCATAGCTGCCCAAGAGAGCATTATGGCCTTTGTGCAAACCACGCCAATCACGTCCTTCTGCTGCACACAGGTACCACTTCATACAATTTGCACCTCCATGCAACGTCTTGTGGGTTGCAAGCCTGGCTACAACAAGACCATTGTGTGAACACATGAAGCTTCCTTCTATTGAACCAGATCATGGGTCTTCCCAACTCAGTACTGTTTACTCAGACCAGCAGTAGCTCTCCAGGATCTCAGAGTACAGATCTTTCACATCACCTACTTCCTGGTCCTTTTTAACTGGAGATGCCGGGGATTGAACCTGGGACCTTCTGCATGCCAAGATGATGCTCTACCACTGAACCACAGCCCCTGACTATGTCTCTCCAAGGTCTCAGGCAGAGTTCTTTCACATCACCTACTGCCTGATCCTTTAAACTGGAGATGCCGGGGATTGAACCTGGGACCTTGTGCATGCCGATATGATGCTCTACCACTGAACCGCAGCCCCTGACTATGTCTCTCCAAGGTCTCAAGCAGAGTTCTTTCACATCACCTACTGCCTGATCCTTTAAACTGGAGATGCCGGGGATTGAACCTGGGAACTTCTGCATGCCAAGCAGATGCTCTACCACTAAGCCACAGACCCTTCCCTTTGCCTTATACTGAATCAGACCATTGGTCCATGAACGTCAGTATTGTCAACTCACAGTGGCAGTGGCTCTCCAAGTTCTCAGGCAGAGGGCTTTCACATTACCTCCTACCAGGGCCTTTTTAACTGGAGTTGCTGGGGATTGAACCTGGGACCTTCTGCATACCAAGCAGGTGCTCTGCCACTGAGCCACAGCATGCGGAGGGGGGCATTTGTAGGAATCAGCCCTTACAAATCATATTTATGGCTGCTACGTAGCTGGCAACTTCAGTTTTAATCATGTCCCGCTAGCCGGCAGAATATACACTTTGCAAATACAGCGCATGAAAAACACAATTCCTTTTTTTTTTTTTGGACATGCCACAAACCTCTAGTCCAGGGGGAACAGAGATTGTGCTATTTAACTCCGGCTCACTTAATGGCTTTTGTCACTGTGCAAATCAGCGAGAGCTCTAAAGTGGTTCGTTTGACTTCCTTCCCAAGTATGAGCGAATACAATTGTCTCATGCAATGACACCCGTTTTAATTATATTCTCACATGATGAAATGCAGTACATTTTTCGTGCCATGGTGTGTGGTTTGGGGAGAGAGAATAAAAAGAAGAATGATGCCAATAGGAATTTATTTGATGTCAAATATTGTGCTAGTTTTATCAGCCTTCTAGAGGAAGCCTATTTTTCCCCCTCTCTGCTGACGCCAAGAACTAGCAACCCTTTAAAATACAGGGCATCAACAGCAGCGGTGAAGCGTTTACAGCTCGGCAGGGATGAAGAAACATTCCCTGTTTTGTTTAAAATTTTATCAGTTTCTGTTTTGGACAATTCTGCTTTAGTTTCTTCACTTTTCAGTGGTCAGTTTTGCAGCTTCTCTTGTGTTTGCATGGCTTGTGGTGTGTGTATTGCAATTGATATGGTATCGCGTGTGTGGTTTTTATATAGCAATTGCTATGGTGTTTATACAGACAAGCCTTTATTGGCATATACATGTAGATACAATAATCTAAATACAGAATCCGTGCAGAGTAAAATTAGAGTTGCAGAATAATTAAACAGAGTAACAGCATAATAAAAGCTAATTCATAGTAACACTTATCAGGACGTGTGACCATGGCACGGCAAAGAAACTTTGCTACTATTACAGTTATTTCTGTATCTGGGTTATCAAGCAAAAAAAGGACCTTAAAATCATCAGAGGTCTCTGAAAGGCCCCGTTCACACGAGGGGATTTGGCCCAGTAGCGGGACAGTTCGGGGGTGGATCAAACCAGCGCGATCACACCACAACATCTGGGAAGCGTGGTGCTTCCGCCCCCGAACTGGCCCATTCCCTCGATGATGCGGCTCAAGGAGGAACCACCTACCGAGGTGGTTCATCTCCCTGCCGCGCCGCAAACCGGGTGTATGATCGCCGGCACAAGGATGCGCCGGCGCGTCCCCGGCTCCGAGCCGAACTGCGCATGCTCGGACATGCGCAGTTCGGCTGGCTCGGCGTCCGACCTGAGTTTTCTCCCCGGCGTCTGATCGTGCCGGGGAGAAAAGGCGGCGCGGCCGGGGATCCGTGGGATCCCGCCGCGCCGTGTCAACGTTGGCGCGGCTTTTAAATGCCACGCATCGTGCCGCTTTTTCCCCTGCCATGTGGCAGGGGCCAAAGTTGGGCTAATATGGGATACAGAAGATCCTGATGGGACGCCAGATAGAGAGGGCACCGAAGAAGAACATGGGCGACAGTTTCAACACAGTCCTTCATACAAGGGCAGCACCTGCTAGGATATGTACAGCTTGTATCATTTAGATGCATAATACACATTGAATGTTTAATTCTGATTTATATGTTGAAAAATGCATTACGTGGGGAGATTTCCGGTGCAAGAAAACAAAGGGGAGAAAGCACACACACACAAAAAGATTTGATCTGCACAAGGGAGAAATGAAATTGAAATGATGATTTTGGGGATGAAATATTGGGAAGAAAATCTTATTTCTTATTTCTTAAATTACACTACTCATTTAACCTATAGGCTTTGTGTAGTTTCACATTAACATCCACATAAACCAGACTAAGCAAACATCTTAAAAACATTATATTATTTGCCCGTGTCATATATGGGGGGGGGGGGGGATCTAAACAACCAAAGTAACCCTTGAATCCACCCAAGCCATAAGTCTCCCACTGGCACACCTACTATAAGAACGGACTGGATGGGCCTTTGGCCTGATCCAACATTGGTGTCTCTTATGTTCTTATGTCACACAGTGGCCAAAACCCAGGAGCCATCAGGAGGTCCACCAGCGGGGCCAGAAGCCCTCCCACTTTTGCCCCCCCTCAAGCGCAAAGGAGACAGAGCATCACTGTCCCAAACATAAGAACATAAGAGAAGCCATGCTGGATCAGGCCAATGGCCCATCCAGTCCAAAACTCTGTGTGACACAGAGTGGCCAAAACCCAGGGGCCATCAGGAGGTCCACCAGCAGGGCCAGAACTCCAGAAGCCCTCCCACTCTTGCCCCCTCAAGCACCAAGAAGACAGAACATCAATGCCCCAGACATGAGAACATAAGAGAAGCCATGTTGGATCCGGCCAGTGGCCCATCCAGTCCAACACTCTGGGGACCGTAGAGCTCCCATGGCTGACCCGTGACTACCCTTCAAAGATGCGCAGTAAAAAACTAGTACCTCCAAGGTACTAGTTTCTGGGAACCGCGTGGCAAGAGCGGGCGCCTGATCACGTCCCTGCCAGACTCCCATTGCATCCGGCACCCACCAGGTTGTTCCCCCCCATGCCTCCAGAAGCGCCCAAAAGCGCATGTGCACAAAGACGCGCGGCGGTGTTGAGGTCGCGGGAGGGTCGCGGGGGGCTGCGATGGGGGTGAGCGGCAGCGGCCAGGCGGAGAGCGGGCCGCGTGTCCTGGGGAGGGAGGGCGGGAGGGGGGGCAGGCTGCTGGTGGGGAGGGGGGATCTGGAGGGTTACTCCCCCCTCCCCCCTCCTTGTGAGCGGCCCACGGACCCTACCCGGAGTGGGCTGTGCACGGCCGTCCCAGAGGCGGCGGCTCGTTCCATCCCCTTCCCATTGGCCGGATGCTCTCAGTGGAGGTGTGGAAACTCGTGTGATCGGCACCTCCACCCTAACGACGGGACCTCGCCGGGATGTCTGATCCCGCAGCAGCGCAGTATTTTGCCCCGGGGCAAACAGCCACGCTTCCCCCCCCCCACATTTTCCTGGCTGTGTGGCTGGGGCCACAGTGACCAAAACCCAGGGGCCATCAGGAGGTCCACCAGCAGGGCCAGAACTCCAGAAGCCCTCCCACTCTTGCCCCCGAAGCGCCAAGAAGACAGAGCACCACTGCCCCAGACATAAGAACATAAGTGAAGCCATGTTGGATCAGGCCAGTGGCTCATCCAGTCCAACACTCTGTGTCACACAGTGGCCAAAACCCAGGGGCCATCAGGAGGTCCACCAGCAGGGCCAGAACTCAAGAAGCCCTCCCACTGTTGCCCCCCCCAAGCATCAAGAAGACAGAGCATCACTGCCCCAAACATACGAACATAAGAGAAGCCATGTTGGATCAGGCCAGTGGCCCATCCAGTCCAACACTCTGTGTCACACAGTGGTCAAAACCCAGGGGCCATTAGAAGGTCCACCAGTAGGGCCAGAACTCCAGAAGCCCTACCACTGTTGCCCCCTCAAGCACCAAGAATACAGAACATCACTACCTCAGAGTGTTCCATCTAGACCTTGTGGCTAAGAGCCACTGATGGACGTCTGCTCCATATGTTTATCCAACCCCCTCTTGAAGCCATCTATGCTTGTAGCTTCCAGTCCAATGTACCCTCTAAGTTCCACAGTGTTGTGAGCAAAAATTCTACCAGCTGGCCAGCAGTGGAGAGGAGTGATGGAAACCGGGGGACCCCCACCCACACCAGGGGGTCTGGTAACCCTAACTCTGTGTCAGAATTCTTAACGTGTCCACAGGCTCAAAAAAGTTGGAGACCTCCGCTCTTATATTTCATGGTCTTTTGACCCCACTATATATAGGATTTTTTTTGCTTTGTACCCATGTTAGGGGCATTTCCAAATTTCCCCTTAGCTGAATTGCTTTACAGAATGTACAGTTATGAATTTACCTGCTTGTGTTTGTGAGATGGAGTTCTTGCATTAGAGATTCTCCAGGGTTTCCCTCTTAGTTTGGCATACAGTGCTTGTTACGCATGGCTTATCTCAATTTTCAGTACCTTCCATTCTATTGTGGCTTTCCCCTTCTCCTGCATTGCCAATGTATATGTATGCACTGACAAAACAATGCAACCCCCCCCCCCCCAAAAAAAAACACCTATGTGAGGTTGCATCAAAATTCTGTTCTTGAGTTGGTGTAAATGTCTTGGCTTATTTATTTACTTTAATTTATTTAAAATGTTTCTATCTGACTTTTCTCTCAAAGGATAAGAACCTGATTAGTAACACATATTTGATGCATCTTTAGTAAAGTTTAGTGTAATCTTGAATAATGCAGAGGTACACTTCTGTGCATTTGTAGAACACTGCGGAAAAAGAATCTTTCATGCGACCGTATAGGCAATCTCATCAAGAATGTTTTTTAATTGCAATGTTTTATCAATATGCATGGGGGTATTTAAAATGTAAAAGGGAATTATATGCCATTGAATGGAAAACTGCAGTATAGCGCCAATGGGGTATAGGATCTAGGTTCTGGAAGGCCCAGTTTTAGATTTCCACTCTGCCAAGCTTCCTGGGTGACCTTGGGCCAGTCACACGCACTCAACCTAACCTACCTGGCAGGGCTGTTGTGAAGATAAAATGGAGAAAGGGGGAATGTTGTAAGACACTGTGGGTCCCCATGCCTTTCTAAAGGATGTTATATATTTAGTGTAAGCCACTTTGGACTCCCTTCCTTTCTAAAGGAAGTTATATATTTAAAGCCGTACTTTGAAGCAGAACCATAGACATAGAGATGGCTAGATAGTCCCCATTATTTCAGATGGTCCAAAATATGATTGCTCTCCTGAAGTCTCTGAAGGGCTGTCACTTAGAGGAGGATGGCAGGAAGCTGTTCCTGTTGGCAGCAGAGGAGAGGACTCGCAAGAATGGATGGATTTAAATTAAGGGTGGGGAGGTACCGGCTGAATCTTAGGAAAAAACGTTTTGACAGTTGAGAGTTGTGCAAAAGTGGAATCAACTGCCTGGGGGAGGTGGTGAGCTCCCCCTCTCTGGCAGTCTCTAAGCAGCAGCTGGACAAACCCTTGTCAGGGATGCTCTAGGCTGATCCTGCATTGAGCAGGGGGCTGGACTAGATGGCCTGTATGGCCCCTCCCAACTCTGTGATTCTGTGAAAACACAGTGGCTAGCAGGGACATGAATATCACTAAAAAGCCTCATTTCCAGTCAGTGAAATGCAAATATTCAAAACGCTGTTGGCGAAACTGATCCGATTGAATCATCAAGGAATTCCCGAGGTGTATTTCTGAGCTGGCAAGCGGTTAGCTCCACAGGCCAAATGTACATGGTAACCTTTGCAAATGAACAAATACGTCACGTAAAAGCAGAAAAGTCACTTAGAGCAGGCCCGAGAAGGAGTGGAAGACAGAACAGAGAGAACTTTATCAAGGGTTAGGGTTAATAAAGAGACCGGATGGAGGAAGGGAGATCTTCTCATCCTCTGCCTCTGTGTGTGTTTATTAGGGCTATCAGCCAATTAATGTTCATTAACTCATCCGCATGAATTAATGAAATGTACATGAGAATAAAACAGTAGTTTTCGGGGGGCGGAATCACAATTCTTTTGTTTTCAGAAAGTGCATATGCATGTTGCAGAAGGTTCCATTCAGGGCTCTTTTTGTAGAAAAAGCCCAGCAGGAACTCATTAGCATAATAGACCACACCCAACAGCAGGAACTCATTAGCATATTAGGCCGCACCCCTGACAGCACAACTCATTAGCATATTAGGCCACACCCCCCATGTTACCAGAAGTGTGGTAATCCAGCCCCACCCACCTTTTGCTTCTTATTCTGTTTACCTTGTTTGTTGTCAAAACCCAGGGCCTTTTTTTGTAGCAGGGACTCCTTTGCATGTTAGGCCACACACCCCTAATGTAGCCAGTCCTAATGAGTTTCTGCTGTTGGGTGTGGCCTATTATGCTAATGAGTTCCTGCTGGGCGTGGCCAACTCGGGAGCCAGCCGGAACTCCGTTTCTGTGCGTTCCTGCCCCAAAATAGCTTTGGTTCCATTTTAGAAGAGGTATTTCCTCCCCGGTGAGAAGAAAACGGAACTACCTCCATGAAAACAGTCCCTGCCTTTTGCAGTTGTCATATGTATTTGCACAAGGCGGGATCCTAGAGATCTGTCCCAGCAGTGGTTGCACTTTCCTCTGACGTGAGGATCCTCTGGAAGGAGGATGTCCCGCCTTCCAACCCCCCACCTCCAGATGCCCTCCTCCTGCCACTGATTGGCTGGCTGGCGGGGGGGAAATGGCATGAAAGATGGGGAGGGGGGGATACCACCAGTGTCCCAACGCACTATCATCACTCCCTGTGCACCCGGAAGTGATGTCAACATATTGCTAGCAACGTCAGGGATGCTCTGGTATTTCAGCAAGACTCTAAAACCACAGAGTTCTGCTCAGATACTAAAGTACCTGTTATGTATTACCTTATGTAGATAGCCTGAATGGAGAATGAGTCTGAGCTTCAGTCACAAGCTTCATAGACTCCCAGTATCCTAAAATCAACAGCCTGATTGGCTGATGTTGTGGAACAGACCAATCAAGAAAGACTATGACTTTCAGCGGGAACAAACCCTATTGGTCTTAAGCACTCACTCATGATTGGACCTTAGTATTCTAGGGGTGTGGTTTAGCTAGTTCTAAACTGTATATAAGCTGGGATTGTTCTGTGTGTTTGTTGTTGTGTTCTGAGCGGAATAAAGAAATCACTTTTGAGAAAAGCTGTCTCAAGCCCAGTATGTAATCGTTCCCCAGGCATGCCAGTGAGGTGCTCATTTCTCCTGTGCACCAGGAGTAATGTCACTGCATTGCTGGCCTTTGCCTCCACTGCCACTTGTAAGTCTTCCCCGCCGCCCAATTCCTCACTAGTTGCCAGTGGGACCTGACAATCCTAGACAGACTACGGTGCCTTTTAACGCACCCAAATGTCTTTGCTATGTTGATCTATTAATCAAACGGGTTAGTTGACTAAAGGTTAAAGATTCACACACACATGCGCAATGTTCTGCCAACTGAAAAGTTATTTCATGCATTTGCTGAATTGGATTTGCAATAAATCTGTTAATGTTTAACATCCTACCAGGTTTTGTGCTAAAATAGAGGAACACGGATGTCTCACTGGTAATTATTCTTACTAAAATTAGCAACATAGCTTGTAGGGGGAGAGGGCGACCAACTCAAGGTTAGGACATTCCCAGATATTTGGGGGTGGAGCTTGGGGAGGGTGGGGTTTGGGAGGGGTGGGACCTAAGAACATAAGAACATAAGAGAAGCCCATGTTGGATCGGACCAATGGCCCATCCAGTCCAACACTCTGTCACACCATGGCCAAAAATACCAGGTGCCACCAGGAGGTCCACCGGTGGGGCCAGAATACTAGAAGCCCTCCCACCGTTGACACCCCCCCCAGCACCAAGAATAAAGATCATCACTTGCCCCAGCCTGAGAGTTCCTGTCTATACCTTGTGGCTAATAGCCACCGATGGAGTCCTGAGGCGTAATCTTCGTGGGGGCGGCGGGGCTTCAGCCCCCGCTGAAATTTTCAGGAAGGTGCTCAGCCTCCCCCAGGAGCCACCCTTGCTCCTAGCACAGCAATGCCTCTGGCCCAGCCCCAGCCCCCTCCCCGAGAAATTGGAAAGTCTACACCCTTCCGTCTTGAAGCCGTCCATGCTTGTAGCCGCCGCCACCTCCTGTGGGAGTGAAGACCTCACATGGTACCACCCTTCAAAGCAGCCATTTTCTCCAGAGGAACTGATCTTTGCCATGTTCAGGTCAGTTGTAATTCCAGGGAATCTCTAGGACCCACCTAGAGGTCGGCAACCCTAGGGGATACCCTAAGTTGCTTGGACTCATCGAGCTGTACCCAAGACAAAATTCAAGGTCATTTGAATACTGGCCATCAGACACATTTCAAGGGCAGTGGAAAGGTCTGCCATGACTCAGAATGTCTTGGGTCTGGGCAGGTTGTGTATCTCTTCCTTGTTTCTGGGCTTCATGGCATCAGGATAGACATCAGATGGGGGGGGAACTGACCAGTAATTTTAATGAGAAGAGAGCCCTCACTGGAGAAGACCCCGATGCTGGGAAAGTCTGAAGGTAGCAGAAGAAGGGGACGTCAAAGGATGAGATGGTTAGGCAGTGTCATCGATGCAACGGACGTGAAATTGAGCAAACTCCGGAGCACGACGGAAGACAGGAGGCCCTGGCGGGATGTGGTCCGTGGGGTCACGAAGAGTCGGACTCGACTGTGCTTCTGAACAACAACAACAACAACAACAAGATAGGAGCTCAACAAGCATAATTTATTTTTTTTCCCTGAATCCAAGTCCAGGCTTCTTGATACGACATGAGATACAAATAATTGTCTTTTTGTCCTGCCGTCTTCTCCTCCCCCCCCCCCCCAATTACAGCTCCTAAAGGCTGGCAATAATTAACATTTCATGATGAATAAAAAGGCATCACTCCAGAGCGCCGGAGATATTCCTTTCGTGTTCTAATCTATTGTTGGCCTGGCGATGTATTATTCATACCCCCTGAATGAAAGGTTAGTGGCAGAATCAGTGGTTGTAACATGTCAGCGCGGAAGGTCAGCGACGGAAGCTGACCGACGGATGCGTGATCTTTCGGCCGACCCGGGACGCGCAACTCTGTTAATGAGCCTGGATGGAAATTCAAAATGAATGCAACAATGATGCATTTTAAAAATTACACCCCTTTTCCCAGGGTTGTCGTTACAGTGCGAAATCAAGATTCCCGTCCAATGAAGGAAGCTGTTTACACAAAGGGGGGGGGATGGGATCACAGATACGGTCTAACAGGACCAAAACAACAGGTACCCCAAAAAATAGATTTGATTTCCCAGCATCCTTTGCAGGCTAGGCAATAATACATGAATCATAGCCACTGGTTGGAAGGAGCGTTCTCGTCTATATTTCACCAGGAGAGTTCTGACTATCTGAGAGGCCATATATTATTGAAGACATTATTTTTATAGCATCTGTAGCAGCAACAAAGCTAAGTGGAGGGAAGAGGACATGCTAGGAAACCGCCGGCACCCTGGAATTTCAGCTTCTCCCAAATACAAGGGAAGCACTTAATAAAGTGCACACACAAGCTATATTGACTTGTGTTTGGGAGGAGGAGTCTGGTGTCGATTGGCGGCTCTGGCGTTCAGGGATGTGATGTTCCGTGTGGTTCAGGGAACTCGGCTGTGTAGTCCAGCTCCTATTTGGGAAAGGGAGGTTGTCAGTGAGAATAAAACCTTGGCAGGGGAGCAGGTTGAAAACCAAGATGAGATCCTGAAATATAGGGAAATGAAGGGAGATGGAGCCCTGAGGCAAGGAAAGTGAAAGAAGGTATTGACGGAGAAATGGAAGTAGCTTGAGGCATTGGCTGCGAAATTTATGGGGTTGCGAACCTAGTTCTGGTATTTTCCAAAAAAAGACTAGAACTCGAGGGCATCCAATGAAGCTGATGGGCAGTAGGTTTAGGATGGACAAAAGGGAAAACTACTTTATACAGAGAGTGATTAAAAGTGGAATTCGCTGCCCGAGGATGTTGTGATGGCCAGAGGCATAGGCAGCTTTAAAAGGGGATTAGATAGATTCATGGAGGATAAGTCTATCAACGGCTACTAGCCAATGCTCCCTCTAAGCTGTGGAGTCTTGTGAGCAAAAATTCTACTTTGTGAGCTACTGGCATTGTCAGCTAGTGATTTGGCTGCTGCATAAATTAGCTTGCTCTGGAGCCATCCTTCCTGAGCTAAGACAAAAATGTGTGAGCTGGAGGCTAAAAAAATGTGAGCTAGCTTACACCAACTCAGCTTAGAGGGAACACTGCTACTAGCCATGGTGGTGACAGAGGGGAACCTCCACATTCAAAGGCACTAAGCCTCTAAATCCCAGCGCCAGAAGGCAACCTCAGGGGAAGTCCACAGCCTCTAGGCCCTTTTGTTGGCTGTCCAGAGGAACTTGTTGGCCACTGTGTGAGTCAGGATGCTGGATTAGATGGACCCTCACTGGTCTGATCCAGCAGGTCTCTTCTTATGTTCTTATCAGGGGAAGGCCTTGGACTCTATGCCCTGTTCTTGGCCCTCCAGAGGAACTGGTTGGCCACTGTGTGAGACAGGATGCTGGACTAGATGGACCACTGGACTGATCCAGCAGGTCTCTTCTTATGTTCTTATCAGGGGAAGGCCTCGGCCTCTCTGCCCTGTTCTTGGCCCTCCAGAGGAACTGGTTGGCCACTGTGTGAGACAGGATGCTGGACTAGATGGACCACTGGACTGATCCAGCAGGGCTCTTCTTAGGTTCTTATGAAGGCCTCGGCCTCTCAGCCCTTTTGTTGGGCCTCCAGAGGAACTGGTTGGCCACTGTGTGACAGGACGCTGGATGAAATGGACCAGTGGACTGAACCAGCAGGGCTCTTCTGATGTCCTTATGTTCTTAACTTCCAAGTGGCACCTGGAGATCTCCTGCTATTACAATTACAAATCTCCAGCTGACCAAGGTCCGTCCCCTGGAGAAAATGGTTGCTTTGGAAGGTGGACTCCAAGGCATTGTACCCTGCTGCTGTCCTGTTCCTCCCTAAACCCTGCCCTCCCCAGGCTCCCCCTCCCCCCAAAAATCTCCTGGTATTTCTGAACCCAGAGCTGGCAACTTTAGAAATGTTGGTGGTTTGAGGAAAGGGTGGGTGTGCAGGGAGGTGAAATCTCCAGGCCTTCCTCGGCTCTTTCAAAAGTGGGTGGGGACAGCAATGTTAGAGAGAGCTCAGCAGCAGCACCACCGCCCAACTGCAGTCTCAAGGTGCCATGGTTGAGTTGTCCTCTTGCGAAAGAAGAAGAAGGAGAGGTTGGATTTATACCCCGCCCTTCACTACCCAAAGGTGTCTCAGAGTGGCTTACAAACTCATTTCCCTTCCCCTCCCCACAACCAACACCCTGTGAGGTAGGCGAGGCTGAGAGAGTTCTTGACAGAAATGGCTCTTTTTTCAAGAACAGCTCTGAAAGACCTTATGGCTGGCCCAAGGTCATCCAGCAGCTGCAAGTGGAGGAGTGGGGGATCAAACCCGGTTCTCCCAGATTAGAGTCTGCGTACTTAACCACTACACCAAACTGGTATAAGAGCCAGATGCTCTTAGAAGGCTTGTGTGAAATCTCTATTACTTCCAGAAATATTTCCATTTCACCTAAAAGACAACTTATCTTCAGCACAGGAGCCCCCAAATGATTTATTTATTTATTTCACAGTCGACCTTTCTCCCTGGGACTTGAGGTAAATCGGAAAGAGGGTTTTTGTTTTTAATAGTAGAAAAGAATAAGAATCCAGTAGCACCTTAAAGAAGAAGAGATTGGATTTATACCCTGCCCTTCACTCGGAGTCTCAGAGCAGCTTACAAACTCCTTTCCCTTCCCCTCCCCAGAACAGACATCCTGTGAGGTAGGTGGGGCTGAGAGAGCTCTGACAGAAACTGCCCTTTCTAGGACAGCTCTTGTCAGAACTATGGCTTGCCCAAGGTCACTCCAGCAGCTGCAAGTGGAGGAGTGGGGAATCAACCCCAGCTCTCCCAGATTAGAGTCCGCACACTTAACCACTACACCAAACTGGCTCACCCACTACACCAAATTTGTGGTAGGGTAGGAGCTTTCGTGAGTCACTGCCCACTTATTCCGATCCTACACCCTGCCACAAATTTTGTTAGTGTTTACGGTGCAACTGGACTCTGGCTCTTTTCTGCTGCTACAGACCTTCACATGAAGTGAGCTGGGTGACCTTGGGTCAGTCACAGCTCTCTCAGGACTCTCTCAGCCCCTCAAAAAATCAAGTCTAGCTTGCCACCTCATGGTGCATAATGCCAAAAGAGCGAGAACTTCTGGCTGCCAGACAATCTTAGGATCTCCTGGTTGTACTACACACAATGCTATACAATGGTCCTGTCCATATGAGGCCTTTTGGGCCGGGAGCGGGATGGAACGGGGGCGAAGCAAACGGGCACGATCCCACGGCAACATCTGGGAATCGTTGCCTGCCCGTCCCTGTTCCGTCCCAAACGGCGATACCACGCTGTAAAAAAGAACCACCTAACCAGGTGGTTGTATCCCTTCCAGCGCCGCAAGCCGGGCCGTGGGATCGGGCGGCGCGTCCTTGCGCCGCCGCATCCTGGCCCCCGGCCGTACTGCGCATGCTTGAGCATGCGCAGTTCGGCGGCCTCCCCCTCCCATCGGACTTTCCTCCCCGGCATCTGATCGTGGATCCCGCCGCGGCGTCTCAAGTTCGGTGCAGCTCTGCTTCGTCGCATTTCAGCCGTCCCGTGTGGCAGCAGCCAATAGTGATTATTATTACCAGGGGTCATTTCGTAGAAAAAGAGGTGCAGGAGCTCATTAGCATAACTCATTAGCATAACTTATTTGCATATGCCACACCCCCTGACATCACCGGAAGTGTGTCAGAAGGCAACACCCACTGCTCAGGCTCCACTGGACTGTTTTGGATTACTAGCTATTGGGGGGACGACGTGCAGATCTGTCCTCGCAGAGGAAGAAGAGCTTGTACCTGAAGGCGGGCCGGGGGGGGGGCTCTGCAACTTACCTGGCTGCTTCTTCTTCCTCCTCGTGGCCCAACTGAGAGCTGCTGGGAGCAGGGGGCGGTGCTTGTTGCATGTGCCCGCCCCCTGGGCTCCTTACTGCCGGAGCTCCGCTCCTGTGCGCTCCGGCTGGAAATGACCCCTGATTATTACATGGCTACCCATCTTAATCTGTGCAGATCAACCATAGTTTGCACATGTCTTTTCTCGCATAGCCTCATGGGAATCGTAGTCCAACCCACCGTTGTAGTAGAGATGTCTTGTGGACGGAGCACACACAGAGATGTAAGAAACATCAGATGAGTGCTGATCTTGGATAAATTGACTGGTTGTGAGGATAAAATGGGGGAGATGAGAATGAGAAGCCACTTTGGGTCCCCATTGAGAGAAAAAGCAGGGTATCACTCGCTAAATAAATGAAATAAATAAATTAAAACCCTATCCTTACCCATTTTTAGCAACTGGATTAATTGTACCAAATATTGCTTAAGAAAACACACAATTTTTTTTCTCCTCAATTGCTGCTAATTGTTACGGAATACATGGGTTTATCTGGGACTCATTCATAGTTACAAATATGGGGGGGGGGTTGCTTAGGGAATGCCAAACAGTTGCTTTCCTAACAGTCACCTGGCGTGTGGCAAGAGTTATTGGTCTGGGGTGGATGCCACAGGATTGTGGCACTTTCCCTAATTAAAGCAGTGAATAAGCTGATCTGGAATCTCTTGAGTACCCGTGCCCCGACTGGTCTTTTATGTTGCTGCGGATCATACAATAAACTCCGGCAAAGCATCCCTATGACCACATCTCTCCTCCGATAGGTGTTGCTGTCATTATTGTCTGCTTTGTCACATGCTTAATTTGTAATTAAAATGGTTTTGAAGTAAAGAAATAATATGCCAAAGAATATCTATCTATCTATCTATCTATCTATCTATCTATCTATCTATCTATCTATCTATCTATCTATCTATCTATCTATCTACCTGTCTGTCTGTCTGTCTGTCTGTCTGTCTGTCTGTCTGTCTGTCTGTCTGTCTGTCTGTCTGTCTGTCTGTCTGTCTGTCTGTCTGTCTGTCTGTCTGTCTGTCTGTCTGTCTGTCTGTCTGTCTGTCTGTCTGTCAATCTATCATCTATCATCTATCTATCATGTCTATCATCTATCTATCTGTTTATCATCATCGTCATCTATCTATCCTCACCTGTCATCCATCCATTCATCCATCTCTCTATATATATCATCTATCTATCT
>NW_015169223.1:94946-118726 GCF_001447785.1 Gekko japonicus
CTATCTATCTATCATCTATCTATCCATCTATCCATCTATCCATCTATCCATCTATCCATCTATCCATCTATCCATCCATCTATCCATCTATCCATCCATCCATCTATCCATCTATCCATCCATCTATCCATCCATCTATCCATCCATCTATCCATCCATCTATCCATCCATCTATCTATCCATCCATCCATCTATCCATCTATCCATCTATCATCTATCTGTCCATCTATCCATCTATCATCTATCCATCTATCATCTATCTATCCATCTATCATCTATCATGACCCAAGGTCATGCCAGCAGCTGCATTTGGAAGAGTGGGGAATCAAACCCGGTTCTCCCAGATTAGAGTCCACACTCCTAACCACTACACCAAACTGACCCAGGGGAAGGGCCAGTAAGCTGACCAATTCAAGGCAAAGATCCATTGGGCCACAACTGGGTTGGGGAGGAAAGAATGGCTGAACCCAGGACTGGTCCTCCCTTGTGGAAGCATTTAAAAGGCATGCCCAGGAGCAGCAAGGGAGGAAGGGCCAGACCTCTTCCCTGGCAGGTTGGAATTGGCAGAGCCGAGTGTGGAAATGGGGTGAAGAGAACCCCTCCTCCTCTTGCTCTGTTCTGAGGTTCTATCCTGGGACAATTGCCCCACTAAAAGCAGCCCTGGAAGGTGAGTCAGCCCTGAACTCAGGCCTGACCCCCGTGGAATCTGACACTATCCCATTAAGTGAGGCAATGCTTAGTAGGCCTGGGAGCATACAAACTTGTACAAAGAGGTTGGCAGGTTGGGCTAGGGAGAAAGATTTCTCCGTGCCCCAGTTATACACAGAGGAAAACCCATTGCTTGTACCCACTGGCAGACATGCAGATCTGCACAGTAGGAGGTGGGAACAGAGGTTTTGGCATAAGGAGACATGCTGTGCGTGTGGCAGTTCGGTCCTCTGCAGGGCTCTTAAAGGGACCTGCCCCCCTTTAAAATCAGTTTGCTACAGTGCAGGTACAAAATGTGCTTTGATCCAGCAAGCCTGGCCACCAATACCTGTCAGAGACGGGAACCTGCCTGGGTTCATTTTGCTTTGCACACATTTAAGACTTCTTCCACTCTAAAACTTTAATATTGAAAAGTTTGCCAAATGTTCCTGCTCTCTGGCTTCTCAGCATCCTGCGCGTGGAAGGAGAAATCTGATAATTAGCCAGTAGAGACAGGAAAGGGGTGTGGCTGCCGTGAGCTGAATCATACCCTGGAGGTTGCAGAAGCCTCGCCGTGCGCTTAATGCTTCTAATTCTCGAGGGTTGTAATTATCTGGAAATAGACTCAAAGGCGACTATTTTGGGAAATGCCAATTTTCCGGATTTATTGGACTTGGAGAACTCTTGCATCCACAGCCTCCTGAGGGAATGAGCAGCCCTTTGAAAGGTCCCGGCAGTAGCCACATGCGCTGGAGGAATTTGTTTGGAAAGTGGCCTTAGTAGAGAAAATCATTCCCTCCTTCCCCTTGGCCATTGGTTTGTGGGCATTGATTCAGTCCAATTAATGGGGCTGCTTCCCTTTGCCTCTTCTGAATGCTTCCTTTCCAGGCGTTTCTCATTCTCTCCTGCAGTGATTCTTTAACCTGTAGTTGAGCAGTTGGGCTCAGAGGCCCATATGGGGAGCTAGTTTCTACAATCTGCAGGACGATGCCTTAAAGGTGGAGGTGGTGGCAGCTACAAGCATGGGCGGCTTCAAGAGGGAATTGGATAAACGTATGGAGCAGAGGTCCCTCAGTGGCTATTAGCCACAAGGTATAGATAGGAACTCTCTGTCTGGGGCAAGTGATGCACTGTATTCTTGGTGCTTTGGGGGGGCAACAGTGGGAGGGCTTCTAGTGTCCTGGCCCCACTGCTGGACCTCCTGATAGCACCCGGTATTTCTGGCCACCATGTGACAGAGTGTTGGACTGGATGGGCCATTGGCTTAATCCAACATTGACTTCTCCTATGTTCTTAGCTTTTCCTGGACTTGGGGAGGGGACATGGATCAGTGGGAGACAGGGTTGCCAGATGCCTACCTCATGGATTTTGGAGGTGTTCTCGGGGTCAGTGGGGAGGCCGACGATGCAATGACATCGCATCTGGAAGCGACATCATCACGTCGGCGCTGTCGGGGCGACGCTCTACTTTTGGGCAGAAGTGGCTGCATACCATAGAGTCTTGCCCAAAGAGCAGAGTGTCGCCCCCGATGTCCCCGATGCAATCATGTCACTTCCGGAAGTGATGTCATCACATCACCGATGTTCTGCGGGGACATCTGCTTAGGGGCGAGGGTTTCCCCACGGGCCAACTGGCTGGTGGTGGGCAGGAGCCCACAAAAGCAGGGGACCCCCCGCCCCCACCTGGGGACTGGCAAGCCTAGTGGGAGAGCATCTGCCGTGCACACAGAGGGTCCAAGTCCTTGACATTTTATTTATTTATTTATTTATAATTTCAACTTATAGCCCGCCCTCCCCGCAATGCAGGCTCACAAATAGGCATACGCCAACACATAAAACAGTTAAAACCTGGGGCTCTTTTTGTAGCAGGAACTCCTTTGCATATTAGGCGACACACCCCTAATGTAGCCAATCCTCCAAGAGCTTCCAGTAGCCCCTGTCAGAAGAGCTCTGTCTTCTCTTAGAGGATTGGCTACATTAGGGGTGTGTCGCCTAATATGCAAAGGAGCGCCTGCTACAAAAAGAGCCCTCATAAAAACCATGATTACAAAATTACAACATGTTAAGGGCTCTAGATGTTCTAAAACGAAGACTTTCATCAAGATCGCGTGTCTTAGATGGTATATCCACTCAGTGTTATCAGCTCCAGCCAAAGGGATCAGGTAGCAGGTGATGTGGAAGACCGGAGACCCTGAAGACCTGCTGCCAGAGGTGGGAGCTGTGGCTCAGGGGTTACACCATATCCTTTGTGTGCAGGAGGTCCCGGGTTCAGCACCAGCATCTCTAATTAAAACAAACCTGTAGTCGGTGGGCCAGCTGCCAGGGCTCAGGGCATTGGGCCGGGGCCATCACCACTGACCCGCCTGCCCGCATGCTTCCCCTGCTGCCCACTTTTCCTCTCTTCCCCCTGTCCACTTTCTTGCAAGCACTCTGCCATCCACCCTCCCAGCCATATGCACTACTCAGCATTGTCAAAGAAAGTGCATGCGGGGAATGCAGGCAGCTGTGAGCCCGCGTGGTGCGAGGGCTCAGAAGGAGGTAAGGAAAGGATGGGAGGCATAAATGGCAGGCCAGGTGGTAATTAGTTGTTGTTGTTGTTGTATGGCATTGTGTGTAGTATAGCTAGGAGCAGTGTTCCCTCTAAGCTGAGTTAGTGTGAGCTAGCTCACAGTTTTGTAGCCTCCGGCTCACACATTTTTGTCTTAGCTCAGGAAGGGATGGCTCCTGAGCAAACTAATTGATGCAGTAGTCAAATCGCCTGCTCACAACTTTCATGCCAGTAGCTCACAAAGTAGAATTTTTGCTCACAAGACTCCACAGCTTAGAAGGGAACATTGGCTAGGAGATCCTAAGATTGACTGGCAGCCCGAAGTTCCAGCTCTTTTAGTGTTGTGCACCACTAGATGGTGAGCTAGACTTATTTTGGGGCTGAGAGGACTCTGAAAGAGCGATGACTGGCCCAGGCTCACCCAGCTGGCTTCATGTGGAGGTGTGTGGAATGGAACCTGGTTCTCCAGACTAGAGTCCGTCACCTGGTGGTGGGCAAAGGGAAGGAGGGATCTCCCACTCTTACAGTCGATCTCCAGATGACCGTGATCAGTTCCTCAGGAGAAGATGGCTGCTTTGGAGGGTGGACTGTAAGGCATTGTGCCCTGAGGAGGTTCCTCCCCTCCCCAAAACCCAGGCTCCACCCCCAAAATCTTCAGGTATTTCCCAGCCCAGAGCTGGCAGCCCTCGGGGAAGGTGACACATGGGCACTCTCTGCCCTGCCCCCCCCCAATCTTGATCCAGTCCTGCATAGGGATGGGCACAAACCAGTAAAATGGAGGTCTGTCCCAGTTCGTGGTTCATGAGGTCCCATGAACCGAGATGAACCTCCCCCACTTTGTGAACTGGTTCAGGTTCGTGAAGCTCGTGCATCTTTCCTCCCTGCTTTATGCTGGGGAAAGCTCCCCGAAGCCAGCAGAACAGAAGATGGAGGAAGATCTCCCTTCCCGGGAGATCTTCCCTCCCTCCTTGCTGCTGGTGGCGGCTCCCCAATGCCATCATAATGGAGGGGGGGGGAAGAACTTCCAGAACCCATTTAAAGGGAGTGCTCCCTTTAAATGAGTTTTGCAAGCGGGTGCCACATGGGAGTGGAGTCCCAGGGGCAAATTCACCCAGAAGTAGTGAATTCGCCACCAGAACTCCACTCCCGTGTGGTGCCTACTGTCAATCCCATTTAAAGGGAATGCTTGAAAGTGGGGGGGGGAGCGAGAGGGATCGCTAAAATGGCTTGCATCTATTTCAACCTGTTAAGCTGAAATAGATGCAAGCCATTTCAGTGATCCCTCTCGCTCCCCCCGCCTCCCACCATGAACCCCACGGAACTCCCATAAACCACATGGAGGGTCGTGGATAGGGATGGGCACAAACCTCGGTTCGTGAACCACAAACCAGGCCAAATCTGACAGATTTAAGTTTGCAGTTCAGTTTGTGCCCATCCCTAGTCCTGTAAATCAGTCTTCAAAGTAAGCATGTTTAGAACTGAAATCCTGATCTCCTTGGTGCTTTAGGAGGCTCTATTTCTCAGCTTGCAAAAGATGGGTATTGGCACATATTGTGTAAGGCATTTGTTAAAAGGGGGAAAAAAGACAAAGGACCTTGCTACAAGCAAGGCAAAGTTTCTATTTGGAGAGAATTAACCAGGGAAGTCCCCTGAGGCTCTGCCTGAAGGCTTATTTTATCCAATATTTTTATTTGGGATTGGAGGGAGGGAAGTCAGTGTGCGCAGATGAAATCCACTGATGGCAATGAGCTCGGAAGTGTTGTTAGCACAGCAAAGGGCTGTGGAATTATACGGGGTAAATTGGATGACCTCATCAGTGGGAGTAGTAGTGACGGTACGCAATTCGTTAGCACAAAAAATGGGGGAAATACACAAAGGGTAAGCGAGCTATTTCGGCTAACATACAAGCTGCCAGCCTAAGTCAGACAATTGGTCTTTCCACCCCAGTATTATCTACCCTGATGTCTAAAGTCTTGGATAGGGGTGCTTCCCAGGCCAGCAGTCTGAGATCCTTTAACCGGAAGTGCCAGGCATTAATGTATATATGTGCTGTCAAGTTGCTACTGACTCGTGGTGACCCCAGCAAGGGGATTCCAAGGCAAGGAAGAAGCAGAGATGGTTTGTCATTGTCTTCCTCTGCAGAGTTTTCCTTTGTGGTCTCCCATCCAAGTACCAACCCTGCTTAGCTTCCAATTCATGGTGACCCCAGCAAGGAACTTTCAAGGCAAGTGAGAAGCAGAGGTGGTTGGCCACTGCCTTCCTCTGCAGAGTCTTTTCTTTGGTGGTCTCCCACCCATGTACCAGCCCTTTAAACTTCCAATTTATGGTGACCCCAGCAAGGGGCTTTCAAGGCAAGTGAGAAGCAGAGGTGGTTGGCCACTGCCTACCTCTGCAGAGTCTTTTCTTTGGTGGTCTCCCACCCGCGTACCAGCCCTCTAAACATCCAATTTATGGTGACCCCAGCAAGGGGCTTTCAAGGCAAGTGAGAAGCAGAGGTGGTTGGCCACTGCCTTCCTCTGCAGAGTTTTTTCTTTGGTGGTCTCCCTTCCAAGTACCAAACCAGCTTAGCTTCCAACTTATGGTGACCCCAGCAAGGGGCTTTCAAGGCAAGGGAGAAGCAGAGATGTTTTGCTATTGCCTTCCTCTGCAGAGTTTTCCTTGGTGGTCTCCCATCCAACTATCGACCCTCTTACCTTCCAATTTATGGTGACCCCAGCAAGGGGCTTTCAAGGCAAGGGAGAAGCAGAGGTGGTTGGCCACTGCCTTCCTCTGCAAAGTCTTCTCTTTGGTGGCCTCACTTCCAACTACCCAGCCAGTTTAGCTTCCAACTTACATTGACTCCAGCAAGGGGCTTTCAAGGCAAGGGAGAAGCAGAGATGGTTTGTCATTGCCTTCTTCTGCACAGCGCTCCTTGGTGGTCTCCCGTCCATGTTCTGATCCTGCTCAGTTTCCAAGGTCTGATGAGATCATGCTATACCGCGTCACCTTCCCTCCCCCAGGTGTTATACCTGGACCCGATTTGAACACATGAAGCTGTCTTCTGCTGAATCAGACCATCCTTCCACCAAGGTCCATATTGTCTTCTCAGACCGGCAGGAGCTCTATAGGGTTTGGATCCTTGCTGCTGCCCTCACATTTGGGACAGACTGAGACATTAAAACAGGCCAGGAACAGGATGAATTGGGGGTCGCCTGTGGCGCTTTGGGTGCTGCAAGGACCTTTTGTCCAGCATCAGTGGCAGAGGAAACAGTGGATGTCAAAAAACTCAAGCCTGAGCCCCCCTGGGTTATGGCTCCTTGTCCCTTGAGTGACACCCAGCCCCATGGGTCCTTGAAGTTAAATGCACACAAATAAAGCAGACCTTCAAAATATAGAAAGGTACATTTAGGATTTTAAAAGATTTCAGTATGCAGTACAGTCTCTATAGCTTATCAACAGAGAAAATAAAGGAGCTAACAATTCTGTCCAGTGCATTGGATACCTGATATCAGATGGCAAACCTCCTTGCAGCATCAAAATCCAAACAGTAGCATAAAAGCATTCTAAACGTTGCCGTCCATCCTGATGAATAATAGCATGTCAAAGCGTACTAGCACGGCATGTGCATACAGTTAGCCTGGCTTCCCTCTGGCCTCGACCCTTATTGTAGCTTTTTTGCCCTCTGGCATCAGGTGGTCCTTGGGCGCCAGAGCGGTGGACTGTAATCTAGAGAACCTGGTTTGATTCCCCACTCCTTCACATGCAGCTACCTGGATGACCTTGTGTCGGTCACAAGTTCTCTCAGAGCTGTTCTCTCAAGAGCAGCTCTCTCAGAGCTCTCTCAGCCCCACCTACCTCACAGGGTATCTGTTGTGGGGAGGGGAAGAGAAAGGAGATGGTAAGCCGCTCTGAGACGCCAAGTAAAGGGCGGGGTATAAATCCAACTCTCCTCCTCCTCCTCCTTCTTGATGGAACATTCCAAAGGATAATAACATCTACTTCTAATGTCCTCCTCTCATCTGGTCATACAAATGAGCACAGGTTCTAATGATTAAGCAGTTACCTCACTCCTGAGTCCAGCACCAAAAGAGATAAAGATAGTAAGAGCATAAAAAGAGCCCTGCTGGATCAGACCAATGGTCCATCCACTCCAGCCTCCTGTCTCACACAGGGGCCAACCAGTTCCTCTGGAGGGCCAACAAACAACAGGGCATAGAGGCCAAGGCCGTCTGTTGCCTCCTGGCACTGGGATTCAGAGGATGATTGCCTCTGAACGTAGAGCCATAGCTAGTAGCCACTGACAGACTTACCCTCCATTATGCTACCTAATCCCCTTTTCAAGATGTCTATTCCTGTAGCCATCACTACACCCTCCGGCAGCGAATTCCACATTTTCATCACTCTCGGTGTAAAGCAGTATTTCCCTTTGTCCGTCGTGATCCTACTGCCCATCAGCTTCATTGGATGCCCTCGAGATCTAGTCTTTTGGGAGAGGGAGAAAAAGGGAAATGGTAGCTGCAGGAAGGCTCAAATCACAAACGCCTGTGAGCCAGAGGAGGCCCTCTAATAATCACCCTTGAGAGAATTGTGGGCGCTTTGCCTCATGGTGTTGCCACCTCCACCTGGGTCCAAACCAAGCAGCTGTCGGGGGTCCGCACCTGCCACCAGGGATCCCCTTGCTTTCTGCTAGTCAGTAGCCTGGCCCGTAGCTAATGTGGGGCCCACGGGGCCTGGCCCCCTAGTCTTTCTTCTGGGCCCCCTCCTTCCTGGCCTGCCCCCAAAGTGCCCCGACATGCCACCTGCATTGTGCTTTGATTTATTTAGCTGGCGTCCCCCCAAGGCCCCCTCCCAAAAAATTCTCTAGCTACGGCCCTGCCAGTAGCCCATCGACTACTTTCCAGGTAAGCTCAATGGCTGATCCGCTCCCGCTCCCGTCGGTTCCTCGAATGCTTTCTTTTGCAACATCGTTCCCGTTCTCAAGCATGCACTTGTTTTGGAACATGTGCTTTCCAAAGTGAAGCCGATTGCCCGCATTTCCCACTGCTCTCATCAAAAGGCATGCCATTTGCTGACCTCCTGAACTCTGCCTTCCACGTGGCCTTCCCTAACCGTCGCAACCGAAGCCTCTCGCAGGCCGTACCCTTCCACTGACATTAAGACGGCTCTCGGGAACCTCTTGAAAGCCATTTGCAGGTTTGTTGAGTAAACCTTTATTGATTAGGATGTCAATTACAGCTGCTCATACACTCCCATTAATTACAGTATCTATGGGATTTTGGCAGGCTATCAGTAGCGATATTGGCCTGTCAGATGGAGTGATGGTAGGTTAGTAGCCCATGGAGACATCCGAATGGATGGTGCTGTAAGCTGGATGGCGTTTGCACAAGAAAATGTCCATCTGATTCAGGCCTCTGGCTTCTTTAGGCTTGCTTCAGTATTGAACACGTATCACTGGAGGAATGTAATGGGGGGGGGGAGGCATTATCAATAGGATGCCAAAGAAGCAAAAAAGGACCTGGAGGCATTTAAGAGACCTGTCAATACCTTTTAGAGGGCTGAAAGGAAAGGGTGCCCACATTTGAAACCGTCGGCGTTTTCGTTTTCAAGTTCCATTGTTTAGAATTTGAACCAATGATCAGATCTCGTTGATGAAATTGTAACACAGCCATGATACATGGATCGATATGATTTTGGAGAGACATCCCTCATCTTCTTGGTCTGGTTTTTTAAATAATCAAGTAAGGCAGGTGATCATAAATGCAGAATTAAGTTCCTTAACAAAGGTCATTTTGTTTTATTGTTAGAACAGTCATAGACCAGATAAAAAACAGGATACAATATAATAGGATACAACAGAGTACAAAATTGGATACAATACGAATCTGCCATAAATATACTATTAAAATGTACATCCAGTTTATAGTTAAACTAGTCCACCAATAATATATATTAATAAAATACCTATGGTCATTAATATATTGGCTCCTCAAGATCAGAAAGGAAAGCTCCTGTTTAAACTATTCTTCTGTTTAATCACCTGGGCACAGAACCTAGCTGTCACTCTAGTGACTGCTGGTATTTCATCAAGCAGTAATTTCTTCAAGGCTATCTTATCCGATATAAGCATGGACTGTTCAGAATAGGGAGGATTGTCTTGTCCCTGACTTCCTTATAAAAGGGACAACAAATAAAAATATGTTCCAGGTCAGGAAGGAATTTTTCTCCAGGTTGGTTTGGCCACTATCCTGGAGGTTTTTCGTCATCTCTGGGCATGGAACAGGGTCACTGGGGGCGTGGGGGGAGGTATTTGTGAATTCCCTGCATTGGGCCGGGGGTTGGACTAGGTGATCCTTGAAGTCCCTTCCAACCTTATGATTCTGTGACCTGTGGCGACCCTGTAGGATTTTCAAGCTCAGAGATGTGCAGAGGCGGCTTGCCCATTGCCTGCCTCTGTGCAGCAACCCTGGACTCCCTCGATGGTCTCCCTTCCAAATACTTACCAGGGCTGACCCTGCTTAGCTTCTGAGAGCTGACAGGATTAGGCTAGCCCGGGCCACCAAGGTCAGGGCAGATGAGCAGAGGTGGTTTGCCCTTGCCTGCCTCTGCGTAGCAACCCTGGATTTCCTTGCTGGTCTCCCATCCAAGTACTAACCAGGGCCGACCCTGCTTAGCATCCAAGATCTGACGAGATCAGGCCAGCCTGGGCCATCCAGGTCAGAACCCCTAAGAAGTAGGTGATGTGAAAGACCTGAGACCTTGGAGAGCAGCTGCCAGTCTCAGTAGACATTACTCATCTCTATCGGCCAATGATCTGATTCGGCAGCTTCACGTGACCAACAAAGGTGACCCACCCCCAGCTTTGAAAATCAGGCCTGGTTCTGTCTGCATCACCCCATTTGCCCTCTGTAGGATCAGACCCTCAGGACGAGGAGGCCAGTTGCCTAATTGGTTCGCTTTCTTACCATTACAACTCGGCAACCTTCTTTCGGAACGAGCATCGCACGATATCCCCCTCCCTTCTCTCGCGCAATGTGTGCGTGTGTTTAATAAGGAATCTGCGGCAACCAGCCTGACATCAATTAATATTTCCCATCATGATTTCTCTTGTGCGACTGACCCGCTCTATGTAGATGTATCCAGGCTGACTGATACCGTGTAATTATCGGAGAAGGATAGGTGCATAGAAAATATCATTATAATTATTCCATTACAAAACTCAAGACCTCCGGAGCAAACCCTACAGTATTGCTAATTAGCTCAGCATTGTGTCATTCTTGGAGCTTACCCCAAATCGGGAGTTGTGTGTGCAAACGCTCAGTACTTCCAATCAATCTCCGGAGCTCCCCTTGGATTTAAGGCGGCGTCGGTGAGATTGAAATCTGGCCAGCTTTGTGCTATATAACTTTAAGGATACAAAGACTGAAGTATTTCGGGGAATGAAAAATCAAGTATCAGACAGAAATAGGAACCTCCACGGCTGCACCACTCTGAGTGTAAAAAGTAGTGTCAAAGGGGTAAAGCAGCAGTCAATAGTATGCATACAGGGATCTAGGGTCAAGAAATGATTGTCGGAAACGGGCATCTGGAAGGCCATTCGTCAAAATGAATGGGTAGCAAGGTGTGTGAACAAGTTGTTGGGGTGCAGGTGGACTGGAAGCTAAATATGAGCAGTCAGTGTGACGCAGCAGCAAAAAAGGCTAATGTGGTCTTGGGGTGTATCAACAGAGGCATAACATCCAAATGGCAAGATGTCATGGTCTCGCTGTATGTTGCATTGGTCAGGCCACACCTGGAGAAATGTGTACAGTTCTGGAGGCCTCACTTCAATAAGGATGCGGACAGAATGGAGCGGGTACAGAGGAGAGTGACAAGGATGATCAGGGGCCTGGAGACCAAACCCTGTGAGGAAAGGCTGAGGGGCTTGGGAATGTTTAGTCTGGAGAAGAGAAGGTTGAGGGAGGACAGGATGGCTCTCTTGAAGTATTTGAAGGACTGCCGCTTAGAGGAAGAGGGCAGGGAGCTGTTCCTGTGGGCAGCAGAGGAGAGGACTCACAAGAAGGGGTTTAAATTAAGGGTGGGACGGTACGGGATGGATATTAGGGGAAACCTTTTTACAGACAGAGCTGTACAACAGTGGAACCAGCTGCCTTGGGAGATAGTGAGCTCCCCCTCCCTGGCAGTCTTTAAGCAGCAGCAGGACAAACCCTTGTCAGGGATGCTCTAGGCTGATCCCGCACTGAGCAGGGGGCTGGACTAGATGGCCTGTATGGCCCCTCCCAACTCTGTGATTCTATGATTCTAAATTAATATAATTCGTTAACCCAAGAAAAAAAATAATGGCAACCATTTCTGTGATCTCCCATTGTAAGCAAGGTGTAAGGTCAGGGGTCATTTTATAGAAAAAGAGGTGCAGGAGCTCATTAGCATAACTCATTAGCATAACTTATTTGCATATGCCACACCCCCTGACATCACCGGAAGTGTGTCAGAAGGCAACATCCACCACTCAGGCTACACTGGACTGTTCTGGATTGCTAGCTATTGGGGGGCAGAATGTGCAGATCTGCCCTCACAGAGGAGGGAGAGCTTGTACCTGAAGGCGGGCTGGGGGGGGGCTCTGCAACTTACCTGGCTGCTTCTTGCTCCTCCTGGCCTGACTGAGGGCTGCTGGGAGCAGGGGGTGGCGCTTGTTGCATGTGCCCACCCCCTGGGCTCCTTACTGCCGGAGCTCTGCTCCTGTGCGCTCCCGCAGGAAATGACCCCTGTGTAGGGTTATACAAATATGTACTTTTTAAAAAATTTGTTTAATTTTTGTGCACGGTTGTGTAGGCAATCTTTGTTCCACTTACATTCTTAGACAACTCTCCCAATTGTTTTCTTTTATTTTATGCCGGTGTCCCAGTGCAGGGGCAGCAGGGGTACGGTGGTTCTGGGGCCCTCTCCTGGACTTTTGCCCAGGGCCCCAGACTTACGAAGACTGCTCCTGTTGGAGACCTCCAAAGGATTGGAGCTAAACTACAACAGATCTCCAAATATCATTTCTTTGGTTACATTTTTGGCTTGTCTGTGATGGATGGGAGAAGAATGTTGCAAACAGGAGCATTATATTTACCTATTGCCATTGATATGATGGGCACCGCGGTGGCTCAGAGGTTAAGACGCTGAGCTACAGACTGGAAAATCTGTAGGTCGGCAGTTCGAGACCCAAGTGCCACATGATGGAGTGAGCTCCCATCTCTGGCCCCAGCTCCTGCCAACCTAGCAGTTCGAAAGCAAGAAATTGCAAGTAGATAAATAGGTACCACTTTGGTGGAAAGGTAACAGCGTTCCATGCGCCTTGGCTTTTAGTCATACTGGACAGATCACCACAGACACATCTTCAGGCAACGCTGGCTCTTCAGCTTGGAAACGGAGATGAGCACTGCCCCTTAGAGCAAGGGAAACCTTTTATTGATATGATACAGAATTGGCCATGCCCTCACTCTGAATTCAGTTTCTTCGACCTGCGTTTGACATTGTCACAACGACTTTCAAACTAGACTACCATCATGCACTCTATGTGGGTCTGCCCTTGATGACTGTCCAGACACCTAAGGTAGTTCTGCCTGTCAATCACTTTCTATCCTGCCCTTCATTATATCTTGCCCATCATTCATGAAGGGCTCACGCATAGTCCTCCTACCCATTTAACACCCTTATGAGGTAGGTTTGGCTGAGAGACAGAGTGACTGGTCCAGGGTCATGACGATTTGAACACAGATCAGCCACAACTAGGGATCCCACTGCTCTGACTCAAAATTCCCATTTTTAATTCTTCCTTGTGCAAATGGCAACTAGGAGTCTTAATTTTCAAGATTTGTCTTTTGTTATGCTGAATGTTCCCCTTACTTTTAATGTGATTCTGGCACCGTTTGCATTGAAATGACACAGTACAGATAAGTAGTGTGAAAATTGCAGGAAAATGCAACAAATCAGGAACATCAGTGACAAAAATGGGCAAAATGAAAAGGCCCCTGGCAGCAAGATACAAAAACATTTTTTTAAAAAAAGGCATGCGTGCAGTGCATTCTGAGACTGCTGTGGATTGATAAAACCTTACACGAAAAGAATCTGGGTGCAACTTTTTGTACATTGTAAGATTATTATTTTTTGCAGTGTTTTACCTAGAGAGCCAGTTTGGTGTAGTGGTTAAGTGTGCGGACTCTAATCTGGGAGAACTGGGTTTGATTCCCCACTCCTCCACATGCAGCTGCTGGTGTGACCTTTAAGCACATATTGAGTAGTGATTTTTTTTTAATCGCGCCCGCTCAGGATGGTCTGACGTCAGACCACCCTGACAGGAGGATTGCATGCTGGTGGAATGATCAGACAGGTGAAAGTCCATGGTTGTCCCGTCGGGACCCAAAAACTCTAGATTTAAAGTGGTATCTTTTAAGTACGGCTCCAAAGCGTGGCAAAACGGGATGCCCACGGAACAGGGACATTTCCCAGATGCTGGTATCTGGACATTACCTTTAAATCCGCCAGGCACTCGTGCCTGGCGCTAATCTAAAGAGCCACCTGAACGGACCCAGAGATTTCAGTCCATTGGATCACGTCGAACAAGACCTTTGTTTCCCCTTCCTAGGAGGCCAGATTTCTCCTCAAGCCCACCAGGCCACCCTAGAGCCTGGTGTTTTTGTAAATGAAAGCACTGGCAAGCCCAGCGATTAGTGATATGAATCAAGACTGCACCGTACAAAAGTAACTCCCCTTTTGGCAAATGGGGAATATTCAATGGTTATCCCCCCCCCCAAGAGTGGATTTAATATGTCTCTAAGTTGTTGAGGAGACGTTGATCCGTAGCTCAGAATCACGGATTACTTCTGACAGCTTGCTCCGAGAAATTCCCTCTGTACATAAAAACTCCCCCCCCCAAAAAAAATCAAAGGCAATGAAGGAAACCTTATTAAAAATCACTTTAGTTCATGCTGTTCAGGCCCTGAGGGTCACCTTCTCCTTTCTTTTTAAAAAATGAGGGGGGGGGGAGTACATTGCACGTGACTGAATGATAGCAAGTCTGTATGTTGATATCAAAGGAAGAAGGCTAAGACCTGGGCTGGGAGTCCAGGAGATGAGGTCTCCTTAATAATGTTAAACATAACATTCTCCTTAACCAGGGGTCATTTAGTAGAAAAAGAGGTGCAGGAGCTCATTAGCATAACTCATTAGCATAACTTATTTGCATATGCCACACCCCCTGTCATCACCGGAAGTGTGTCAGAAGGCAACACCCACCGCTCAGGCTCCACTGGACTGTTTTGGATTGCTAGCTATTGGGGGGGGGGACGTGCAGACCTGTCCTCGCAGAGAAGAGAGAGCTTGTACCTGAATAAAACTTGGTCTTAAAGGTGCCACTGGACTGTTTTGGACTGGGGGGGGGGGCCCTGCAACTTACCTGGCTGCTTCTTGCTCTGACTGAGGGCTGCTGAGAGCAGAGGGTGGGGCTTGTTGCATGTGCCTGCCCCTTGGGCTCTTTACAGCCAGAGCTCCACTCCTGTGCGCTCCTGCAGGAAATGACCTCTGTCCTTAACTATATTCAAATAACAACAACAAATTAGCCTGGAAAGGAGAAGAATGAGAGGGGATATGATAACCCTCTTTCCAGTACTTGGAGGGCTGTCCTATAGAGATGGTGCGGAGTTGTTTTCTGTTGCCCCAGAAGGTTGGACAAGAACCAAGAGGTTGAAATTGAATCAGAAGGGTTTTTGGCTTAACATTAGGAAGAACTTCCTGACAGTTAGAGTGGTTCTTCAGTGGAACAGGCTTCCTCGGGAGGTGGTGGGCTCTCCTTCTTGGGAGGTTTTCAAACAGGTTTTCAAACAGGGGCCAAATGGCCATCTGACAGCAATGCTGATCCTGTGAATTTTGGCAGGTCATGAGAGGGAGGGCAGGCAGGGTTGCTTCAGTACTTAGTTCTTGTGGCACTTTCTTACACACCCACAGAAATGCCAGTCACCACTTCAGGGTCAGGGTCCATGGAGGCAGCAGCAAAATGACCAGCATTTCATGGAGAGAAGAAGGCCCAAATGGATTTAGGGGTGTGACGTATCGATCTGAGAACACACACACTGCTATGGAGCAGGATGCCATAATTTATGGGGCAAAATGCTCCCTGGGGGCAAACTGATGTATTTGCCCCCAAAACAGTAACTTGATCGGGTTTTCAAAGGTGGACAATGACCTGGGATAAGTTTGATGAGTTTACCTGAAGTGGGCTATGGGTGTAAATGGTGCTTGATGACCTTTCAAGTACTGGATGGGAAAAGCTACCAGGTTTGGTGAATACAGTTAAGTGTGTTGCTTAATTAGGGTAAATGGGTGCAGGGAAGTGAGGCTGGAGGTTGATGAGATTAGTCCAAGGTGAGACAATAGGTCTTTGGGAGACCCACTGTCCAAAAGTATGTGTCTCTCTAGGATGTGGAGGAGGCCGTTAGCTAGCCAGCCACTCTTACTCACAGTTCTAAAATACATGTCCAGGCTTGTCTGGCTGGCATCCATTTTGTGTCATTTGGGGCCAGGCGGTGTATTGTATTTATGATATCTGAGATGATATTTTGGGAAGGGTGTTCATGGTTTTCTAGCTATAAACTGCCCCCCAGCAAGAGGAAGGGTCTGACCGCTAACTAGGCAAGTATGGGCGATTTTGGGAAGGTGTCGGCTGGTTTAGGGTTGGGAAGGGAATGGCGCAAACCAGATAGGATCATAGAATCATAGACTTGGAAGGGGCTATACAGACCATCAAGTCCGACCCCCTGCCCAATGCAGGATCAGCCTAAAGCATCTCTGACAAATATTCATCCAGTCTCTTCTTGAAAGCTGCCAGTGAGGATAAACCAAGATTAGCCTGGGTCAAGTCCTCACAGACAGACAAGCTGTCCAGTTTAGGGGGGTGCGCTCGGTACCCGATAAATATCTGCCTCATAAAATAATTATCATTTTATTATTGTAAAGTTCCATTTTAACTATTTTATTGTGTTGTAACATGAAATTAAAAGACGCCTGCTCCTTGGGAGGAAAGCGATGGCGAACCTAAACAGCATGATAAAAAGCAGAGACATCACCCTGCCAACAAAAGTCCGCATGGTTAAAGCAATGGTATTCCCAGTAGTCATGTATGGCTGCGAGAGTTGGACTATAAGGAAGGCCGAGCGCCGAAGAATAGATTCTTTTGAACTATGGTGCTGGAGAAGACTCTTGAGAGTCCCTTGGACTGCAAAAAGATCAAATCAGTCAATCCTAAAAGAAATCAACCCTGACTGTTCCCTGGAAGGCCAGATAATGAAAATGAAGCTCAAATACTTTGGCCACCAAATGAGAAGGGAGCACTCACTAGAGAAGACCCTGATGCTGGGAAAGATTGAAGGCCAAAGAAGACGGGGACGGCAAAGGATGAGATGGTTAGACAGTGTCATCGACGCAACGAACATGAAATTGAGCCAACTTCAGAGGACGGCGGAAGACAGGAGGGCCTGGCGGGAGATGATCCATGGGGTCGCGAAGAGTCGGACTCGACTGTGCGACTGATTTTATTGTGTTGTAACCTGTCCTGAGCCCTGCATCACAGGGAAGGTTGGGACGGAAATCAAAAGTAACAAATAAAATAAAAAATGTAAAAAACATTCTGATGAAAACCCATGGATGAACCAAAGAGGAAAATCTTAACCTGAAATTCAGTTTTGCGACAGCCTGTCTCCATTATAAACATGTTCCTCCAAACCTGTACTGCAGCTATTGGCAAGAAGGGGAAAAAAAATTCACCAGTTTGCCTGATGAAGAATATCCCTGGGTTCCCTTACGATGATGGGGACATTTTTATCCTCTAGCCTCAGCTATGAACTTGGAACCCTGGCAACGGAGAGGACAGGATGAGGCCAATAAAAGGTTTTGGAGGGGTTGCTATCGATCAGTGTTCCCTCTAAGCTGAGTTGGTGTGAGCTACCTCACAGTTTTTTAGCCTCCGGCTCACACATTTTTGTCCCCGCTCAGGAAGGAGGGCTCCAGAGCAAACCAATTCATGCAGTAGCCAAATCGCTGGCTCACAGCTTTAATGCCAGCAGCTCACAAAGTACAATTTTTGCTCACAGGACTCCACAGATTAGAGGGAACATTGCTATCGATTCCTTTCACAGTAAACCCGGCAGCGTCCTTATCTTATTGTCTTCTCCTCAGCCTCCAATACCGTCCATAAATACTGCCATTTTTTACAGACTCGTGACCCACCGAATCCGAAGCAGGCATTCTGTGAAAGATATAACCTGTTTACTTATTTCTTCCCCCCACAAAGACATGATACATCTCGAGGAGATGAAAGGGGCCGTATAAGTGAGGAACGACCTCTCCCAGAAACCGATTAGCTTCCCACCTTTTGAAATACACCTTTGTGATAGAAGAAAACCGTAGAACCTCCAAGTTACAAATCGTTCAGGAGGGGAAGGCTGCTTGTAAGGCTGAAAGACATGTGTGTGGGGAGAGAGGAAGGGATTCGAAGGGGCTGACAGGAGCAGGATGACTGAGGGCGAATTCACACATTTCCCTCACAGAGGTCGCCGAGGGATGAGTCCGGCCAGAGCTCATTTTCTCTTATGGCCAAGTGTCCTCGTTTCGTCTTAAAGGGTGTTTTGTGAGGTGAGACATGATATGAAAGGTGATTAATGCTAGCAATTTTCAGTTACAGAGGTCGTAACAGTGATCACTGTACTTACAGGGAGTTTTGTGAAAAGGATGGGGGTCCAGTGAGGGACGAATCTAGCCAACGCCAGGGTAGGGCTAAGGGTGCCAACCTCCAGGTGGGGGGCTGGAAATCTACCAGAAGTAAGTCTGATCTCCAGATGACATAAGTCCCTTATTTATTTCTTAGTTATTTACCAGTAAAAAAGAGCAAGAGTCCAGTGGCACCTTAAAGACAAACAAAATATATGGCAGGGTATGAGCTTTCCGTGAGTCGCTGCTCACTTCCTCAAGTACAGCTAGAATGGGAGTCCACCTGTCCTTATATATTGGAAAGTGGTGTGATTTCAGGTGCTGAATAACATTAGTAGGCAAATGACCATAGCAGCTGAATGGCAATAGCAGGTGTGACAGGATTTAGGTGAGATATGCAGAAGGGTATATTTATTTATTTATTTATTAATCACATATATACCCCGCAGTGCAGGTTCAGGGAGGCTAATAGGCATGGAGAAATCAGCATTGGTAATGAGACAGGAAACCTAGATCTCGATTCCGTCCTGGTGGAGGTATTGTCTTGAGCTTCGTTATCAACTGATCATTTGTCATTTGCTATTGTCATTTGCCTGCTATTGTTATTCAGCATTTGAAACCACTCCATGTTGATTCATGGACCTCAGTGTACTCCGGGGCTCATATGGGGAGAGGCAGTCTTGAAGGTATGGTATCAATTAGACAAGTCTTTTTTGTCAGGGATTATTGTGAGAAATCTGTGTATTTGCTTTATTTGTTATTTTTGAAGAAAAAACCCTTCCCCGTTGGCTAGGATCATCCATGTCATCTGTACAGAAAGCATCCGGGAGGGGATGTGGCTTAATGGTAGAGCACCTACTTGGAACGCAGAAGGTCCCAGGTTCAATCTCCGGCATCCCAGTTATGAATCAGGTAGCAGGTGATGTGAAAGAGCTCTGCCTGAGACCCTGGAGAGCTGCTGCCAGTCTGAGTAGACAGTACTGATGGCGATGGACCAAGGACCTGATTCACCATAAGACAGCGTCATGTGTTCACCTCTTCACCACACCCTCTCTCAATGAGCCTCAATAGCCTTCAACAAATGGCCAGATCATCTTGGCTGCAAAGTAGCAGATATGTACTCGGTTTCTTTTAATTTTCATGCATGGTCAAGGAAGGTTATTTTTGCCTTGCTTATTTTCTTCGGCAAAGCTTCGTTTTCATTTATTCTGTGCCCCTTTTCTTACATTCAGAACCATTTAATACCATTTTAACATACGAGTGACCCTGAAACAGGCACCAGTTTTAATGGTGATACGTTTATTGGATACCATTAACACAGTCAGGGGAAAGGACTACTGCGCTTTTCTCCCAAGAGTGAAGAAACCATAAAACAGATTTGGACTTTTGAATCAAATCATTGTTGCTGTGAAATTCAATCACATCGCTGCAAGATATCTAGGCCTATTTCATTTAAGACCCCCAGAACTACCAGGGCTCCGCTGAAATAGACTCGCAAATCTGAGACAATATTCAGCTTTATTCTCACTGCACATCGTCATGACATCAAGTTTTTCTGCACGTGTTATTTTTTGTTGTTTGTGTGCCCGCATTGCATCATTTCCCCCCTACACATGAGAAGAAGAAGAAGAAAAAGAAGAGGAGGAGGAGGAGGAGATTGGATTTATACCCCGCCCTTCAGTTGGAGTCTCAAAGTGACTTACAAACTCCTTTCCCTTCCCCTCCCCACAACAGACACCCTGTGAGGTAGGCGGGGCTGAGAGAGCTCTCTTGAGAACTTGCCATGAGAGAACTTTGTGATTGACCCAAGGTCACACCAGCAGCTGCAAGTGGAGGCGTGGGGAATCAAACCCGGTTCTCCCAGATTAGAGTCCGCACACTTAACCACTACACCAAACTGGCTCCTCTAGCAATCACTTTGATCTTTCCTACTTGATTCTCCTGGATGTTTTAGGAGCACTTTAAAAGTGCTTGTAAATTTT
Source organism: Gekko japonicus (assembly GCF_001447785.1). Lineage (NCBI taxonomy): Eukaryota > Metazoa > Chordata > Lepidosauria > Squamata > Gekkonidae > Gekko > Gekko japonicus. The sequence continues at coordinate 114,884 of NW_015169223.1, forward strand.
TTTAAAAATAGAGAAACAGCTAGGAAAGATCGAAGCAACCACTAGAGGTGGCAAAACATGTGCAGATGAGGGGGGGAGATGAAGAACTGGCACACAACTGATGAAACAACATGTGTGGAAAGCCCCATCATCATGTTCAGTTAGTGATAACAATGTCCAGGTGGGGCCAGGTGTTTTCCCGGAATTACAACTGATCTTCCAACCAACAGAAAAAATCAATTCCCCTGGAGAACGTTACATTTTCAGAGGGGAAACTCTATGGTATATCAGTGCAGTGTACAGCGTGGCTTAGACATATCGCGATTCAGTTTGGATGTTATGCCTCTGTTGATACACCCCAAGATCACATTCGCCTTTTTTGTCGCCGCATCACACTGGCTGCTCAGATTTCACAGCCCACCTGTACCCCGAGATCTTGTTCACACAAACACTGCTTCTCCAGGAGAACTGATCTGAAGATGAGCTGTAATTCCGGGAGATCTCCAGGTCCCACCTGGAGTCTGCAAGATCAAATGTACGCCTTCCGGACTCCCAACTTGTGAATGTGATCGTTCTTGGGAGTGTAACCCCCATCCTCAGCAGGGAAACCTCCAGCTACACTTTTCGAAGAGAGCCCATGCGAGCTTTATTTACCAGTCTAGCAGTTCAGCCCTGAGTCAATCTGAAGTTTAATTTCCCCATTTAGAACAATCTCTCTCCCTTTCCATTGACTGCTGCTAAGTGCCGCATTGCTTTTCCAGCAGCTCTTGCCATATCCATCTCTGAAGAGGGAAGTGAAAATCTTTTATTAGAGATCTGACAGTTTCCTAAAGGACTGCAGGGGAGTAAAAGAGCCATTCATTCCCAGTTAAAAATAAGCTGTTATTCGAGGACTGTGCCATGCTAAATTATCTTCCAGCAATAGAATACAAAGAGCAGGGTGGGGAAAACCCTTTTAAAAGGGATAATTATGCCAAAAAAGCTATATACATTCCTCCTTTTATGTTTCCTCATAAATTCCGGGGTGAGGAACAGGCAAAGACTATCTTATCTCGCAACTACACCAGGCGAGATGTGTTTGCAAATTGCGTAAGGTGTGAACTACGTAATTTATCACTCAAATTACATTGTTTCCCTTTGTAACCTTCACAATTCAAAAGAGCTCTGAGCACAACAAATTAAATCGGCGCTTCTCAACAAAATATTCTTGGCAACATTTCCCCCGCCAGAGAAGACTAACGTCGTCTTTTACCTCTTGAAGATGTAAGTACAATCCTGAAACACCAGTAGAGGGGGAAAGTCAACTCAGTGGCCTTCACTAAGCATCAGTGAACTGGATTATACCATAACCTCTCTTTCCACTTTGCATAACACAGCAATGGGAAGATCATAACAGACATTCCAAAAGCAGGAAACTCTGCTGGGATAATTGTGCCATACTCTTGAAAAGGTTTGCGTGCCTTTTGGCATAGGAGCTGCGGTGGCTCAAGTGGTTAAGACGCTGAACTGCAGGCGGTGGAAGGTCAGTAGTTCAGCAGTTCGAGACCCGAGTGTGCCGCATGACGGAGTGAGCTCCCGTCTCTACTTCCAGCTCCTGCCAACCTAGCAGTTCGAAAGCAAGAAATTGCAAGTAGATAAATACGTACCACTTCGGTGGGAAGGGAACAGCGTTCCGTGCGCCTGGGTGTTTAGTCATGCCGGCCACATGACCACGGAAACGTCTTCGGACAGCGCTGGCTCTTCAACTTTGAAACGGAGATGAGCACCGCAACCCTAGAGTCGGACTCGACTGGCTTTCGAGCAAGGGAACCTTTACCTTTACCTTTACTAGGTTGCCAATTTACCCAGTATGGTGGGCAGTCTCCCAGTACTGCCTTCTGCAAATGATCAAATGATCATCTGGTGAAAATGATTACTTATGATCAAATGGTCAAATGATCATCTGGTGAAAATGATTACTTATTTCCAGCTAAAACCCTAGAACAGGGGTGTCGAACTCATTTGCTATGAGGGCCGGATCTGACATAAATGAGACCTTGTTGGGCGGGGCTGTGTGAGTCATAAAATGTAATGCCAGGTAGCGGAGATATAAACTTTATAAAGGACGCAAACACAAAGGGTTTTTAAAAAAAATTAAAACAAAGACATGCTTAAAACATTAGCACTCTTGCAATATTTTGTTTATTTAACAGTGTCGGATAACTGACACCTCTTGCTCTGAATTATGGCATCAAAATGTCTGTGCTGTTGCAATCTTGAGTGTGCTGTTCAGGTGTGTATCTGTAAACTGCAAATCTACGATGATGTAGCAGCAGCAGAACTGGAAGAAGAAGCAGAAGACAGCCAGTTCCACTGCGGGCCTGATAGAAACCCTCTGGGGGCCTGATCCGGCCCCCGGGCTGCATGTTTGACACCCCTGCCCTAGAAAATGGGTAAAATCACTGCTGGGTTCTAAGAAAGAAAAAGTGCTTTCAACAATGTCAAACCCCCCCCCCCCATGATCCACCCAGAAATTTCAGACATGTACATGGTAGCCCTACACAGGACAGACAAGGCAAAGAACACACATGAAGGTCCTTTCCTAATTTGCCCGTCACTCCCAATTTTCACAGTGTACGAGTCGAGGTGATTCAAGTCCGCGGCAAAACAGCATCCAAAACCCCTGGGGCCACAGTGGGCTGAAACCAGGCCGACCACTGAAGGGAGGTAACATAATGCAGAACAGGGGGAAATAAAACCCTGGCAAGCCCGATCGCGTCAGATCTCGGAAGCTAAGCAGGGTCGACTGTGGTTAGTACTTGGATGGGAGACCTCCTTGGAATACCAGCAGTTGGGAGGACAACGGCAGGCTTTATTCAGCCACCTCTCTGAACATCCTCCAGGCCCCCAGTAGGGGTCAGTCTCAGTCACCAGAGGGCAACATGCCTTCCAGGTGCAGGCACACACACACAAACGCAAAACCCCCCAAAAAAACCAACCAAAAAACCACCCGAAAATAAAAAGAAGGTTGAATTCGGTTTTAGTGCAGAACAGAAAAAAAAAACCCCAGAATAAAAAGAAGGTTGAATTCAACTTTAGTGCAGAATTGTTTAGGACACTGCATAAAAAGAGGAAAGGGCTGAAGCTGCCTTTTACTGAAACAGGCCATTGGTCCATCAAGGTCAGTATTGTCTACTGAATCCAGCAGCTCTCCAGGGTATCAGGTTGAGGTCTTTCATTTTTTTAAAGTAGAGATGCTGGAGGCTGAACCGGAGACCTTCTGCATGCAAAGCAGATACTCTGCCACACAGCCATAGAGCTCATTAAGAAAATGAACTTCTCCCTGTCCTGAAACTAGGACTGCCACTGAAACCAGGAATCTGCATGCAAAGCATGACTTTCTCCTGTTCCTGAAACTGGGCCTGCCACTGAAACCAGAAATCTGCATGCAAAGCAGATACTCTGCCACTCAGCCATAGAGCTCATTAAGAAAATGAACTTCTCCCTGTCCTGAAACTAGGACTGCCACTGAAACCAGGAATCTTCATGCAAAGCAGATACTCTGCCACACAGCCATAGAGCTCATTAAGAAAATGAACTTCTCCCTGTCCTGAAACTAGGACTGCCACTGAAACCAGGAATCTGCATGCAAAGCAGATACTCAGCAACACAGCCATAGAGCTCATTAAGAAAATGAACTTTTCCCTGTCCTGAAACTAGGACTGCCACTGAAACCAGGAATCTGCATGCAAAGCAGATACTCTGCCACACACCTATAGAGCTCATTAAGAAAATGAACTTCTCCCTGTCCTGAAACTAGGACTGCCACTGAAACTGGAAATCTGCATGCAAAGCAGATACTCTGCCACTCAGCCATAGAGCTCA
>NW_015169223.1:119110-158575 GCF_001447785.1 Gekko japonicus
GAATTATGCAGGAGCCAAATCGCTCGCTCACAACTTTCATGCCAGTAGTTCACAAAGTAGAATTTTGGCTCACAAGACTCCGCGGCTTAGAGGGCGCATTGGACCCTACCCTGCTGCGCTTCTGAGTTCTGATGAGATTGGGCTAGCTTGGCCTATCCAGGTGCTCCTGGACTTAAATCTTAATTGGGCCATACCTCCATGATACAGGTACACCGGTCTGTCGTTTATACATGATGTATTTTGCTGTGGCTGTGAGCAATGAAAGTGCGTCATTCTGCAACTGATATTCATTTTTTTAAAAAAAATGTGGCAGGGGATGAGTTTATGTGAGTCACTGCTCACTTCTTCAGATGCAGCTAGAATGATACTCCAGGGGTGCGTTTAGATGGGGCGTTTCAGCCGGGATAAACTGTACCGGTTGGAACCGTTGCAGTTTATGCCGGCTGAAACGCGATCACACTTACCTCCTGTTTGTGGAGCCCATTGCTGCATGCCCGTTCACACACAGCGGGCGTCGGCGGTTTGTTTGTTTTTTTTAACTTAGTTTACGCATGCGCATAGGCAGCCATCCACAGAATGGCGATCTTCGCGCATGCGCAAAACACCCCGTCCGGAAAAGCATGCCCTGAAGAGAGGACTTACCTTTAAAGTTTAAAGAGCAAACTGGCCTCCCTGAGGTCCCGGACTACTCTAAAACGTTAAACTAAGGACCTTTTTCTTTTTTTAAAAAAACAAACGCTGGGGTGAAGCTTCGCCCAAATGCATATCACCGACCTAACAAAAAAAATGGCGGGCGGAAAAAGAAAGCTCCAGGCTTCCAAACGGGCTCTACAACGGTGGAGAGCGATCAGACGGGGGGGGGCTAAAGTGATTACAACCGTTGCACTCAGGATACCACCACTTGGGGATCTAGTGGCAGAATACAACGGTTTAAAGCTCTTTGCAGCGGTTAGGGGCGGAAGGCAGATGTTGGCCGTGTGAACACCGGTAAGTACACCGATTCCAACCGGCACCTATACCGTTGCAAATGCCCCGTCTGAACGCACCCTAGGTGTACCTGAAGAAGTGAGCGGTGACTCACTTTCCCTCCCACAGTTTTTAAAAAGTCTTGAAGAAGCTACTGGACTCTTGCTCTCTTCTACTTCTACAGACAAACATGGCTAACCATCCTGATCTATCTCCATGGAAGTCACCATTTTTAAAAAGTAAATACACCCATTCTATATTTTCCCCATCTTTTTTTTTTAACCATTCAGTAGGTATTTCCTAGCGCCAATCTCTCCAATGCATTTTTTAAATTTTTTACATTTTGTGACAGAGCTTTTGTGAGGCACGGCTCACCTCTTCAGATGCAACTAGAATGACGTGCTAGCTGTATCTGAAGACGTGAGCCGTGACTCAAGAAAACTCATTCCCTGCCACAATTTTTATTATACAGTCTTTAGGGTGCTCCCAGACTCTTGCTCTTTTCTGATGCTACAGAAAGACTAACACGACTATCCATCTTGATGTATCTCCATAGAAGTCACAGTTTTTTAAAAAGTAAATATGTTGTTGTTGTTCAGTTGCACAGTCGAGTCCGACTCTTCGCGACCCCATGGACCAGATCACGCCAGGCCTTCCTGTCTTCCGCCATCCTCTGAAGTTTGCTCAATTTCATGTTCGTTGCATCTATGACACTGTCTAACCATCTCATCCTTTGCCGTCCCCGTCTTCTTTGACCTTCAATATTTCCCAGCATCAGGGACTTCAGGGTCTTTTCCCTGATGCTGGGAAAAGTAAATATACCTATGTCCTGGCCCCACTGGTGGACCTCCTGATGGCATCTGGTATTTTTGGCCACTGTGTGACAGAGTGTTGGACTAGATGGCCCTTTGGCCTGATCCAACACTGGCATCTCTTATGTTCTTATGTTCTTATGTTCACATGCGCATAGGCAGCCATCCACAGAATGGCGATCTTCGCGCATGCGCAAAACACCCCGTCCAGAAAAGCATGCCCTGAAGAGAGGACTTACCTTTAAAGTTTAAAGAGCAAACTGGCCTCCCTGAGGTCCCGGACTCCTCTAAAACGTTAAACTAAGGACCTTTTCTTTTTTAAAAAAACAAATGCAGGGGCGAAGCTTCGCCCAAGCACATATCGCCGTCCTAAAAAAAATATGGCAGGTGAAAATTTTATCCATCTTTTCCTTTTACCTTTCAGTAGGTAGTTCCTAGCTCCAATCTCTCCGATTTAAAAACAAGAAAGAAAAGAAAGTGGCTCTGAGACAACCAGAGAGATAATTTGAATGAAAGAGACATGAAAAGACAAAAAAGGGTCACTGGTTTGAAAGCATGCCTTTGTAAAGGATTTCTGCAACCACCTGACAGATATTCCTCAGTGGGAAACATTGTTACAATTAGGTTTATAATCTCATCTCTACAAGGGTTTCATTCCCTCAAATACCACCTGAGCATCCAGAGGTATATTATTGTCCCGGTCCAGTGGCCTCGGGACAAGGACCCCACCCCCCCATGCCACTCACCCGGGGACCAGCAGAGGAGCGAGGCAGCGACGACACCACGGCGACCGACGGGGCCGCAGCACAGCGCCTCGCCACGGGAAGCCCTGGGAGAAACGACCATCGCTGACCCAGGGAGGTGCAGCCATGCCGGCAGAGCACATCCCCTTGGTCGGGCACCTCGGAGCTCTATCCCAGGAAGCGGCAAAGCGGATACTGCTGGGGGAGGGCTGAGGGCGGCCACGACAGGGAAACTAAGCCACAACCATGGCCGGAATGACCGGAAGGCACCCGGGCTTATCAGGGGGGGCAGGGCCAGACCGGGAATAGGCGGGGATTACAGGCGGCACTGGGAGCACGCATTGGACCCTACCCTGCTGCGCTTCTGAGTTCTGATGAGATTGGGCTAGCTTGGCCTATCCAGGTGCTCCTGGACTTAAATCTTAATTGGGCCATACCTCCATGATACAGGTACACCGGTCTGTCGTTTATACATGATGTATTTTGCTGTGGCTGTGAGCAATGAAAGTGCGTCATTCTGCAACTGATATTCATTTTTTTAAAAAAAATGTGGCAGGGGATGAGCTTATGTGAGTCACTGCTCACTTCCTCAGATGCAGCTAGAATGATACTCTAGGAGTGCATTCAGACGGTTCTGTTATTAGAGAGTCAATATGGAATGTTTCCTTCAGGAGTTGATAAGTAGTAATTGATAAGAATTGGGATTGCTACACGCTCAGATAAAGCAAATATTGTGAAACGAATTGTTCATTGCGCAGTATTTGTTAGCATGCGAGCGATAATAGAAGAAAATTTTCTACAGAAATTACTACAGTAAACATTTTTTGTGACTTATCTTTATTGACTCTTCATTATTTTTGTCATGGATGTTGTTTTTGGAATTCGACTTTGGAACATTGGCATATTCTCATTTTAGGCATTTTTTTTTTAATTGTAACATCCAGATTGATGAAGATTTCTGGTGAACTCAGAAGCTCACACCCTGTTATGTGCCATTTGATTGATCCTATAAATGGTATTTGGTGGACTATATCTTGTTGTTGTTTTTTTATCTGGACTGCTGGAGCAACATCTGCCTTCCCTGGGAGCTCTCCCGGGTCCTGAAAAGTCTGAACAATACTATGCTCCTGCCATCACAGCCAGCCCTAGATCATATGTCACTCCAGGAAACGAGCATCTTTAGCATTCCCTCTCAGGTAAAAGGGACTGACAATAAAACAGAAAATATTATAATGCCTCTATAGCAGTTGGAATACCCCAGACTAGCCTGAGTTCATCAGAGTCCAGAAGCTAAACAGGGTCGACCATGGATGGGAGACCCCCCCAAAGGATGACCAAGGTTGCTATGCAGAGGCAGGCAATGGCAACCCACCTCTACTCATCGGTTCCACTGTAAACCCCATGTGGGGTAGCTGTAAGTCCGTTGCAACTTGATGGCACCCAGTATTATTGTAGCTCTATGGTGTGGCCTCATTTGGAATACTGTGTTTAGTTCTGGTCACCATATCCCCAAAAGGATATTGCAGAGCTGGGGGGAAATACAGAAGAAGTCAGCCAGGGATATCATTATACACAACCACCCTCATGCCTGCCTCAAGTTAGCTATAGCAAAACCCACATAGAAATAAGGAACAGAAAGACCCAGGCTCATGAAACCCCCAAATCTGCAACAGTTAGGATACCTCTGTCACGCGTGTAAGGAAGCTTTCCAGGAACACCAGCCACCAGGACTTTTCCAGCCACTCCAGCACACCAGCACTCACTGCAGAATAAGTTCTGTATAGTACCACACCAACAAAGTCCAGTGGTAAACTATTTACAGATTAATTTACAATATATACAATCCACTGACAAACTGCTCCGCCAAACACCATATCCAAAAGAGAGGAAATGTACAGAGCAGTACTTGTCCACTTATATACAACAATTGTCCAATCAGCTACGTGCTGAGTCATTGTCACTGACCTCATCCCTTATCAGGTCTCAACCAGTCAGAACCTGTTATCAGCAGCTTGCCTGCTGTCACTTAGATCATCATGATCTGACTGCTGGATATTAACATCCAACAACCTCGGCCATCCAGGTCTGGGCCCACTTATCTTACAGGACCATTTAAAAAGACACAGGTTAATAGAAACCAGATATGTAATGTGTAATGAAGGCAACTAAGACGATTAAGGGGTTGGAGCACCTCTCCTATGAGGAAAAGCTGGAGAAGAAAGAGATTACTGGGTGGGGGGGGGCATGCAACAGGTCTATAAAACCATGCATGGAGTAAAGAGAGTAAACAGAGAGAACGTTTTCTCCCTCTCCCAAAATACTAGACTCCAAGGACATCCAATGAAGTTGATAGGCAGTAGATTCAGGACAGACAAAATCAAATGCCGCTTTGCTCAACAAGGGATTGAAACATCAAATTTGCTATCAGATGAAGTTGTGATGGCCACAGGCCAGGGTTGCCAGGTCCCTACCTTCTGCCGGCGGGGGGACTGAGCGTCCTCTCTGGGATCTTCTGGATGTGACATCATCATGCTGGGCATGTCGCCAGGGGGACGCTCTAGCATTTGGCCAGAAACTCTATGGTACCATAGAGTTTTTAGGCTGAGTGCTAGAGCATCCCCCTGGCAATGTGCAATGACGTCACCTCCGAGTGATATCATCGCACTGGGCACATTGCCATGATCCTGGTACTTTGGGAGGGGGGTTTCCCCCGCCAGTTGGATCTGGGCCGGTGGATTGGGGGGGCCTAAAGCAGGCAACCCCCCCCCCAGGGAATGGCAGGCCTACCACAGGCACAGACAACTTTTAAAAGAGATTAGACAGATTCATGGAGGATAGGTCTATCAGTGGCTCCTAGCCATGGTGACTAAAGGGAACCTCCACATTCAGAGGCACTAATCCTCTGAATCCCAGAGCCAGGAGGCAACATTAGGGGGAGGATACAGCCTCCATGACCTTTTTGCTGGACCTCCAGAGGAACTGGTTGGCCCCCATGTGAGACAGGATGCTGGACTAGATGGACCACGGGTCTTATCCAGCAGGGCTCTTCTGACTTCTTAGTTTGATCGGCTTTGCAGTTGCTCTTTTAATGCGTTTTATGGTTTGAATTCATGACTTGTATGCATGGTTTATCCCAGTCATATAAGTCTATAAAGTTTGCTAGCCAGATTGTGTCAATGTGGATTAAAGATGAAGCATTAAACCCCTCTCCGCTTTGCAATACCACAGACAATTTATCTTTTACAGGGGGGGAAAAACCCCACCTTAGATCTGTTATCTTCATCAACTCTTTGCGTCCCTACCACCCCCCAGTTCACCAACTGCCCCGTGACATCCTTTAGAAGGGATTTCCATTTCTAGCCCGTTTCTTTCCGTGTAAGCTTGAAATCTGACATGCAAAAATGTCTAGTAAATAGTTCTAACTCTTTTTCACTTTCAGCTCTCACGGATCTCATTATTCAGACCCAGGCTGTAATTTTTTTTATATGTTGCCTGAGAAATTGGGGGCCTCATGTCAGGTACATTCTTTGTATTGTGCATTACAGGGCAAACTTCTTTCAGTTTCCTTAAAAAAAAACACCACCACCCAACTCCTGGCCGATATAGCACCCTAGTGCTAATTGCGTTGTCTGGGCACATTGAGTAGAGATTTCATTTCACACATCACAAAGTAGCAGCGAAACCCTTGTCATAGTCATATTTCATACCAAGCTCTCCGTCAGTCTAATCTCCCCATCCTAGTTTCACAGTCCACTACTCTGAAACAAAGCTCAGTTAAATCTTAATGAAAAAATGCCAAATTAAAAAGATATTTCCATTACGGTCCCTCGTGCCCCTCTTCCGTTTTGCCCTGTGGGCCAAAATTCACCTGGGTCCCGGGTGTGATGGAGTGTAATATTTCTAAGATGGCCATATAGCCCCAGGATCCCACCCAATAGGACCACTGTGTGATTGAACAATTTTCAATAGTGAAATTAAATTTCCTATGGAATGCCTCAAGTGTAGGGTTGCCAATCTTCAGGTGGCAACGAGAGATATCCCGTTAATTAAAATTGATCTCCAACTGGAAGTGTAAAGAGAGTGGTACTTACATACACTGTCGGATGGAATGTCCTGTTGTCTCATCTTTTTGGGATGAGGTACTAGAAGAAATTAGATGTATAACAGGACGCATCATAAATAAAAAATCTAGAATCAATACTTTTAAACCTTAGGAATGATAGAGATTTATCCACTTTTCACACAAAAAGAATTGCCTTACTGTTATTTGCAGCCAAGACAACCATAGCAGCGAAGTGGAAATCAGAAAGTAAACCAACCTGGCTTCTGGTCTGGCTCCCGCGAATGGCGGACGCATCCTCGGGTCGCTCCTGAGGTCGTCTTGCCCACCCGCGGTGGAGGAGGGAATCCGCGCGAGCGGAGACCCGAACGAGTCCCTCAGGTATGGAGGAGCTCGGATCCAGGGCGCACTAGGGGGGAGTCTCTCTTTCGGCCGAGAGGTCGAGGACCGAGGCTCCCGCCATGCCCTGCCCCAATGGACCTTGCTGCGTGAGCCGCCCCATTTCACGGGGTTTAGCGGAGCCACCAGACGTCACCGAGTGATAAAGCGACCATCCGAAAAAATGGAAAAAGAAAAGATCGGCTTAACTGTGAGTTGTCAAAATGCAGAGAAAAAGAACTAAAACCGCCCCCCCCCCCCAGCGAAAAAGTCGAGGAGGTTAATCCTCTAACTGCACAAGCGAAAAAGAAAAGGAGGGGGGGAATGGACTGAGCGAATAGTGGTGTTTTCCTTTGATGTATTTGAAATAAAGCAAGAAAAAGTTTTGTTTCTCTGGAGCGCATTTTAAGAACTTTATTGAAAATAAACAATTAAAAAAGATGTCGGAGCTGGGCAAAGGCAAGCAGAGAAGAAGGGAGGGACTTCCGTCTGGGCGTTTGCTAATATGTGAGAGCCGGCTGCTTAATGCTTGGATTGTTTATGGCTGTGAATCTGACGGGGGATTGTGAAAAACGGAAAAGTTTGAACTGTGACAGCGAGAAGTGCCTTGTAAGCGCTTATAAAAGTCAACAGTTGCGGAGGAGGATCCAGCGGAGAGTTTGGGAGCGGATAAAAGCGAAATTGAAATTTAATACCATTCTCAAAGCTGGAGACCTCCTGAAACGGCATGAAAGGAAGAGGATTTATAGCACATGAACTGAAAGAGTTAACAGCAACCCGAAGGACGATTGAAAAAAGCCGGAAGGTGAGGAAAACAGAAGACGCTCCTCCACGTCATCGGGAGGGTAAAAGTAACCAGCACGCAAAGAAGCGGTTCTGAATGCGCCCTGAAGAGACTTTTTAACAGAAATTCAAAGGAACATTACTAACATACTAACATAGAACTACTTGTGACCGGATTGAAAAAAGATGTTTGACAACACACAGAAGAAGCCTAAGAAGAATGTTTGGACATTACTAACAGTTTAATTTACCAGTTAATATATCACTCAGCTTTCTCTTTCTCCCACTATATACCCCCCCCCATTTTTCCTTTTAAGCGAAACACCTCCCCTTTTTAGGAGAGTCAATAAAATCTTTATTTACAAAAAAAAGAAAGAAAGTAAACCAACCTTAAACTTATGGTATAAGAAACTATGGAATCTATATGTAATGGAAAAAATATCAGGCATAATGAAACCAACAAAAGCTAATGGCAGGTATAGTGACTTCACTAGTATATGGCTACCTATCGTATCATATCTAATTTCTCAAAAGATAATACCAGAGGTAATAGACACTCTTCACCTGTGGTAAATAGAGCATATGTTAATGCTAAGTGTATGTTAATATAATATGTTAGTACAAAGTTTATGAAGGAAAGAATAATCTCTTTTAAGCAGATGTATATCTAACTGTGATTCGAATGTTCCCTTGTAAGTGGTCAAGCTGATGTAAACTTATCCTATATAATGCTGATATTATTTATTGTAAATGGATAATTGAAGATTGAATAAAATATAATTTTAAAAAAACTGATTCCCAACCAACCAAGATCAGTTCCTCTGGAGAAAATGGCTGCTTTGGAGGGTGGACTAAAAGTAGCAGTTCTCTTAAAAAGTAGCAGTTACTAGCCTAAAAGTAGCAGTGATCTTACAAAGGAATATCAAAGGGAGATTTGAAAGAGAAACTGCTGAATTGCAATTGATAACAAAGCTCAAGACAATGCCTCCACCTGGACTGAATAGAGACCTAGGTTTCCTGTCTCATTACCAATGCTGATTTCTCCATGCCTACTACCCCTCTGCATATCACACCTAATCCTATCATGCCTGCTATTGTCATTCACCTGCTATTGTCATTCACCTGCTATTGTCATTCACCTGCTATTGTCATTTGCCTGCTAACATCATTCGGCATTTGAAATCATTCCACTCTCCAAGATATAAGGACAAGTGGACTCACATTCTAGCTGTGCCTGAAGAAGTGAGCAGTGACTCACAAAAGCTTATCCCCTGCCACAAATTTTGATAGTCTTTAAGGTGCTACTGTACTGTTGCTATTTCTACCGCTACAGACAGGCTAACATGGCTACCCATTGTGATCTGTCTCTAAAGTCCACTATTGATTAACTTACTTTCCCATACTATGTCGTAACTAATTGCAGTACTTATCTCCTGGCATGAAATTAGTTCCTGCGTATGAGTTCTATAATTATGAGTCCCCTGAAGTTTCACTTTAAATGAAATGTATCAAATTGAGCTGAGCCGGGCGCGTGGAAACAAGCATTATTTTCCCACTTCTGGCGGATGCTAATGAGCAGAGTAGGGTCAATGGGGCAGCTTCCAGAAACCTGCATTTGATGTTTCTCTGCGCAGCAAAAGAGAAAAAAACAACCCACAATCACACAGAGTGAAGAAAGATCCAGAGTCGCACAAACTCTCTAGGAGATGATTAAGGGGGGACATGATAGAGGTTGATAAAATGATGCATGGGGTGGAGAGAGTTGACAAAAGGAACTTTTCCCCTCACTCTCCCAAATTAATAGAACTCGAGGGCATCCAATGAAGCTAACGGGCAGTAGGTTCTGGGTGGGAAAAAAGGAAATACTACTTTATACAGAGAGTGATAAAAATCTGGGATTCATTGATTAGGTCTTGATAAATTTTGTCAAAGATGTCCACTTATAGCAATTGAATATGGTTCGTGTTCAAAAAGTTTTGTTCTGACACATTTATGTACCTGGAATATAAATTGCATCTGCATTAAATGATAAGTTGTGTAATTAAATGAAAAGTTGTGTGAAGGACGGTTAAAGAAATTAAGGCTCTTTAGCTTAGAGAAACGACAATTGAGGGGTGACATCACAGAGGTTTACAAAATCATGCATGGGATAAAGAAGGTAGAGAAAGAAGTACTTTTCTCCCCTTCTCACAATACAAAAACCCGTGGGCACGCCATGAAATTAATGAACAGTAGGTTTAGAACAGGTAAAAGGAACTACTTCTTCACCCAAAGAGTCATTAACACATGGAATTCACTGACACATGAAGTGGTGGCGGCTACAAGCGGAGAAAGCTTCAAGAGAGGATTGGATAAACATATCGAGCAGAGGTCCATCTGTGGCCATTAGCCACAAGGTCTAGATGGAACGCTGTGTTTGGGGCAGTGATGCTCTGTCTTCTTGGTGCTTGGGGGGGGGCAACAGTGGGAGGGCTTCTGGAGTTCTGGCCCTGCTGGTGGACCTCCTGATGGCACCTGGATTTTGGCCACTCTGTGACACAGAGTGTTGGACTGGATGGGCCACTGGCCTGATCCAACATGGGCTCTCTTATGTTCCTATGATGTGGTGGCCTTCTAAGAGCTTAGGGTTTTCAGCACAATTCTTGTTAGTGCATTAATGCCTATTGAAGCTACGCACTTTGTACCTTCATCTACACGTCTGCATACTGGGCCATGTGGCACTAATCTTGATACAATCGTACATATAATGACATCAATGTTACTACATGACTGTTTCACTAAGGCACATGTGCACAGTGGACTGGGAGGAAGATGCACATTCCCTATGAACACTTTCCCTATGAAGAAAGGTTGAGAAACGACGACTGAGGGGTGACATGATCGAGGTTTATAAGATGATGCGTGGGATAGAGCAGGCAGAGAAAGAGGTACTTTTCTCCCTTTCTCACCATACAAGAACTCGTGGGCACTCCACGAAATTGCTGAGCATTCAGGTTAGAACAGATAAAAGGAAGTCCTTCTTCACCCGAAGAGTGATTATCACATGGAATTCACTGCCACAGGAGGTGGTGGCAGCTACAAGCATGGACGGCTTCAAGAGGGAATCGGATAAACATCTGGAGCAGAAGTCCATCAGTGGCTATGAGCCACAAGGGATAGACAGGAACTCTGAATCTGGGACACAAGGGATAGTCGGTGGGGGGGCAATCATGGGAGGGCAATTAGTGTCCTGGCCCCACTGCTGGACCTCCTGATGGCACCTTGTATTTCTGGCCACTGTGTGACACAGAGTGTTGGACTGGATGAGCCATTGTCCTGATCCAACATTGGCTTTTCTTATGTTCTTATGAATGGAACCGAAAGCTGTGGCAAAACTGCAAATATGCAATGCTGTGTATATTATTTAGAATGGAAAAGACGGAGAACCACTAATGCACTGGTCCCACTCCATGGACAGATTTCATTGGAACAATTTTTTCCCAGTCCTGGAAATGTGAGGCAATGACCTCTGGACATGGGCAGAGTGCCTCTCATTACTGAGCCATCACAACTTGCCTCCCCATCTCTGGGACCATGGTGGTCATTTTAAAGGCTTGGGGAAGGGGAATAAGTTGTCAGTCAGTGGGACTTACAGACCAGCTTGCAATCTTCCCGTGAGACAGACTCACCAAAAAAGCCAGACAATATAAAACCAGCAACAAAGTTAGGCTCTTGTTTTCCATTACAGAGAAATCACAACCAAGGCTGTTATTGTCTGAAGGGGTGAGGGAGTTGCACCATCCCCTCCCATCATATTCATATAAACCAGGGCTCTTTTTGTAGAAAAAGCCCAGCAGGAACTCATTAGCATAATAGGCCACACCCAACACCAGAAACTGATTAGCATATTAGGCCACACTCCTGCCAGCACAGCTCATTAGCACATTAGGATGCACCCCCATGTTACCAGAAGTGTGGTTATCCAGCCACACCCACCTTTTGCTTCTTATTCTGTTTACCTTGTTTGTTGTCGGGACCCAGGGCTTTTTTGGGAGCAGGAACTCCTTTGCATGTTAGGCCACACACCCCTAATGTAGCCAATCCTAATGAGTCCCTGCTGTTGGGTGTGGCCTATTATGCTAATGAGTTCCTGCTGGGCGTGGCCAACTTGGGAGCAAGCCGGAACTCCGTTCCTGTGCGTTCCTGCCCAAAAATAGCCCTGCATATAACTTTTTTCCAGTGGAGAGGAGGAGGAGGAGATTGGATTTATACCCCGCCCTTCACTACCCAAAGGAGTCTCAGAGCGGCTTACAATCTCCTTTCCCTTCCCCTCCCCACAACAGACACCCTGTGAAGTAGGTGGGGCCGAGAGAGCTCTGTGGGAACTGCTCTTGAGAGAACAGCTCTGAGAGAACTTGTGACTGAACCAAGATCACACCAGCAGCTGCATGTGAAGGAGTGAGGAATAAAACCCAGTTCTCCCAGGTTGGAGTCCGCACATTTAACCACTACACCAAACTGGCTGCCTTCAGAGAGGAATGTACCTATTTGCCTCCCTCCCTTATAATCTACATTGCAATCTTACATACACTTTCTCCACATTAACTAAGCCCATTGACTTCAGTGAGCTGAGCCAAGACTAGCAAACTTACAGTGCAATTCTAAGCAGGATTTCACCCTTCTAACTCTGTGGAAGTCAATGGCCTGAGAGGGATGTCATTCCAATAGCACTGCACGGCTAGCCCCCCTTCTTCAACTTTTTAATTCCCGTTCTGAAACTTTCACTGAACTTAGCTCCAGCTGAAATAGAACTCGGAAACAGTTTCAGAGGGTGGCCCTGTTGGACAGGAACCTTAAAGGTTGAGCAGTTGAAACATGAAATGAAATACAACTATTTATTACAACTGTGTGCAATAAATTTAAGATTAAAAACAACATACACAGAATGCAAATAAAAGTCCAGAACATCGTATACAGCAAGAAGTGTAAGTTGCACGTTCAATAAATACTGGATCTCAATGTTGGTTAAATCTATATAATAACAGCAGGACCAAACACATTTCGGCCTAGTGTCTGGTGTCATGGTTAAGAGCGGCAGACTCTAATCTGGGAGAACCAGGCTTGATTCCCCACTCCTCCTCTTGCAGCTGCTGGGTGACCTTGGGCAGGTCACAGTTCTCTCAGAGCTGTTCTCTCAAGAGCAGTCCTCGAAAGAGCTCTCTCAGCCCCACCTACCTCAGAGGGTAGTAGTGGGAGAACCGGATGTAGTGGTTAAGTGTGCGTACTCTAATCTGGGAGAACCGGATTTGATTCCCCACTCCTCCACTTGCACCTGCTGGATGACCTTGGGCAAGCCGTAGTTCTGTCAGAGGTGTCCTTGAAAAAGAGCAGTTTCTGCCAGAGCTCTCTCAGCCCCACCTCCCTCACAGGGTGTCTGTTGTGGGGAGCGGAAGGGAAAGGAGTTTGTAAGCCGCTATGAGACTCCTTTGGGTAGTGAAGGGTGGGGCATAAATCCAATCTCCTCCTCCTCCTCCTCCTCTTCTTTGTCATCTGTTGTGGGGAGGGGAAGGAAAAGGAGATTCTAAGCCAGTCTGAGACTCCTTCAGGTAGTGAAGGGCTGGGTATAAATCCTATCTTCTTTAATATAGAGATGGGGGGGAATGGAATGAAAAGAATGGTCCTTGCAATGGAATGAGCCACATGGTATGACCATCTGTTATCCCAGCCCTCTTTGTCAATTTTGCCCTGCTCTCACTCAGGTCAGCCGGTGACAATGGAGGGAAAAGACAATATTTATTTTCCTTCTCTCTTGGTGGATGCCATGCGGGGGGGGGGGGGGATCATTGCCTTTGAATGTGCGTGTTTCCCGAGAAAGAAGTTAGTGCAGAGATTTTCTTCAAGTGGCACCATACACATGAAGAACTGGAAATCAATACGCCATTTACCGAAAAAGAGTGCACTTCGTTCATTATACACTCTTGTTAATGCCTTTTCTGTACGAACGGGATTGATAATGGTCCTCAGCTTGGTGGGAGACGTAATAATGAGAACATACATTAGAGAGGGAGAAAGCCGCAGCCTTCCAATTTGAGGAGGGGAAAAGAGATTTTTTTTACAGTGATTTTTTAAAAAAAGATACTGGTGGTATGCAAGAATGAAGCAGGGATGAGAAGATGCTCTCCATGTTCTTTCTCTGCATAGCCTTATCTTTAAGGGCCTTAGGCTGTCCCATATGTGGATCAAAAAAGCCACAAAATGGCTCCAGGCAAGGGGAAGGAAGGGAAGATTGAGTGGGTGGGGAAGAAGTGGAGGCACAGAAGGGGGTGAGTGGGAAACAGAATTGGAGGGACTGGAATCAAAGATGAGGAGGAGGAAGAGGAGGAGGAGATTGGATTTATACCCCACCCTTCACTCAGAGTCTCAGAGCGGCTTACAAACTCCTTTCTCTTCCCCTTCCCACAACAGACACCCTGTGAGGTAGGTGGGGCTGAGAGAGCTCTTTCCAGAACTGTCCTTTCAAGGACAGCTCTTGTCAGAACTATGGGTTGCCCAAGGTCATCCAGCAGCTGCAAGTGGAGGAGTGGGGAATCAAACCTGGTTCTCCCAGATTAGAGTCCGCACACTTAACCGATACACCAAAGCACTACACCAAAGAGGGGAAAGTTAGTTTCCTCACTTGTTCATTTACATTTCTAGCTAAGGTTTTGGGTTCTTGGTGTGTATCTTCACTCTAGTTTTCTGTAGATTTGTGTATATGTATGTCATACATAGGGTTGCCAGGTCTTACTAGTATCCAGCTTGGTGTAGTGGTTAAGAGTGGCGGACTCTAATCTGGGAGAACCGGGTTTGATTCCCCACTCCTCCACTTGCACCTGCTGGATGACCTTGGGCGAGCCATAGTTCTGATAAGAGCTGTTCTTGAAAAAAGAACAGTTTCTGTCAGAGCTCTCTCAGCCCCGCCTACCTCACAGGATGTCTGTTGTGGGGAGGGGAAGGGAAAGGAGTTTGCAAGCTGCTCTGAGACACCTTTGGGTAGTGAAGGGCAGGGTATAAATCCAATCTTTTCTTCTTCTTCTTATTCCCAGTGGGGGGGGGGAGCTCCAGCCTGGCTGCCGAGGTTTTCTAGCGCATGTACCGCAAGGACATCAACCAGAAGTGACGTCATCGTGCCAGGCACAGTGTTCAGGGGATGCTCTAGCATTTGGGTTAAAAAAAAAAATCTATGGTCACCATAGAGTTTTTATCCAAGCACTGGAGTATCCCCCACACGATGTGCCTGGTGTGATGATGTCACGGGGTGGGGCTCCCCCCACTAAAGGGTTCTTTGGGGGTGGGGCTCCCCCCACCGGCCAGCTGTCTGGTTGCTACCTGAAAGTGGGGTAACCCCCCCCCCCCTTGGGGGAATGGCAACCTAGTCGTACACGGGAGGGAAGGCAGCATGGTGTAGCTCAATTTCATCAGGTCTCAGAAGCTAAGAAAGGTCAGGACTTGGAAGGGAGGCCACCAAGGAAGCCTCTGCAGAGGAAGGCCAGGGCAAACCAGCTCCATTTCTCACTTGCCTGGAAAGCGCCTTGCCGGGGCCACCAGAAGTCGGTTGCGACTTGGTGGCACTTTACACACACATACATGTTGTACGTATACATTTTTAGATGCAGCACGTATGCTATTGACATGTGCCAAAATTTGTGATGAATTTTAGTTCGTCAGCCGGTTCTTGCCCACCCCTAATAATGAACCTGAGAGCAAATATATCAACCAGACAGCAATAATAGATAAACATGGAAGACTTTGGGGTGAAATTTAAGTCTCTGTTATCGGTGCTCAAGTGGTTAAGACGCTGAACTGCAGGCTGTGGAAGGTCAGTAGTTCAGCAGTTCGAGACCCGGGTGCCGCATGATGGAGTGAGCTCCCATCTCTAGTTCCAGCTCCTGCCAACTTAGCAGTTCGAAAGCAAGAAATTGCAAGTAGATAAATAGGTACCACTTCAGTGGGAAGCTAACAGCGTTCCGTGCGCCTTTGTGTTTAGTCATGCCGGCCACATGACCACGGAAACATCTTCGGACAGCGCTGGCTCTTCGGCTTTGAAACGGAGATGAGCACCGCAACCCTAGAGTCGGACTCGACTGGCTTTCGAGCAAGGGAACCTTTACCTTTTACCTATCGATATCATTCTGTGCTTTCCCATTTTTGCGTTGCGTTATGGGAGGTGTAATTTAAAGACATGCCCCTATCTTCCATGACCCCGGATTCGACCAATCAATCCATCATGACTCGGAACAGAACCTACCGTGCAGATGCAAAAGCTCCCGCAAGGAAAGAAAATGGAACTCCGCCCACCACCATTTCTGTTCTGAATCAGATCAGCATTCAAGGTGGGAAGGGCTGTGGCTCAGTGGCAGAGCCTCTGCTTGGCATGCAGAAGGTCTTAGGTTCAATCCCCCTCATCTGCAGTTGGAAGGACCAGGCAGGAGGTGATGTGGATGACCTCTTTCTGAGATCCTGGGGAGCCACTGCCAGTGTGAGTAGACAAGACTGACGACAGACCAAGGATCTGATTCAGTATAAGGCAGCTTAATGCGTTGGGGAGGGGCCATGGCTCAGTGGTAGAACTTCCACGTGGCACTCAGAAGGTCCCAGGTTCAATCCCCGGCATCTCCAGTTGAAAGGGCCAGGCAGGAGGTGATGTGAAAGACCTCTGCCAAAGACCCTGGAGAGCCACTGCCAGTGTGAGTAGACAGTACTGATGACAGACCAAAGATCTGATTCAGTATAATTAGCTTCATTTATTGGGGAGGGGCCATGGCTCAGTGGTAGAGCCTCTGCTTGACATGCAGAAGGTCCCAGGTTCAATCCCTGGCATCTCCAGTTCAAAGGACCAGGCAGGAGGGGATGTGAAAGACCTCTGCCTGAGACCCTGTAGAGCCGCTGCCAGTCTGAGTAGACAATACTGACCTTGATGGACCAAGGATCTGATTCAGTATAAGGCAGCTTTGTGTGTTCACGTGAGCAGTTTAGACATTTGACTCACAGGTGAACACAGCTGTGGGACAAGATACTGTCCACTTATCAAACAGGTTCCCTGTGAAATTCACCGCATCAGTCTCCCCTCCCCTCCCGCATCAGGCTCACGGATTTTATAGCCTCCGGCTCACACATTTTCATCTTGGCTCAGGAAGGACGGCTCCAGAGCAGACTAGCTTATGCAGTAGGCCAAATTGCTCACTCGCAGCTTTAATGCCAGTAGCTCACAAAGTAGAATTTTTGCTCACAAGACTCCACGGCTTAGAGGGAGCATTGCGACGGCATGCCTTACTGAAAGACCAGTATAAGGCAACTCCAGAGGAAGGCAATGGCAAAGAGGAATGCAATGGCAAGCTACCCTTGCTCATCTCTCACCTTGAAAACCCCCATGAGGTGGAACTTCATGAGGCCACCATGAGTTGGTTGTGACTCGATGGTGCACTTTACCTAAAAAAACCCCAACGTTATGTGCTCATGTGGTCACACCGTACCCTACCGTCCTTGTTCGCCTGCTCTCTGTCCGTGAAGAAGCATTCTGAAGTTTCTAAGTCACAACGGATGGGGCCAGGGCAGCCTCACATCTTCACTGCTGGAGCATGATCTAAGCTCCACTGGTGGACCTCCTGGTGGCACTGGTACTTCTGGCCACTGTGTGATACAGAGTGTTGGACTGGATGGGCCTTTGGCCTGATCCAACATTGGTGTCTCTTATGTTCTTAAGCTCTTTCTTTGAGAGCCAAGTCCTGATGCGGCGAAGAGTGGTGCTGCCAATTAATCTTTGAAACAGACAACACGGCATGTCATCCCACCACCTATGCTAATAGCACTGTGTCACCTCCGGTTGGATGGGGGGGTGGGCTCAATTACAGATCTACTGAGGACAATTAAGTGCGAGAGGAAGTTCGACAGCATCTTGAAATGCCTTTGCTAAGGTTACTGTCATCTCAACGGGCGCTCGGTCCAGTGGTGACGAGACACTAGACTCCAGCTCTTTTTGAAGTCGCTTGAGGCCTTTGAGTGCCTGGGTAGTAGTAGCAGTATCATTTCATCCTGAAAGGACCTATGCGGGCATCTCTGCTGTGGCTGCTGGGCGTCAAATGCTTTGATCAGAAAAAGGGCTAATTGGCCGGGCAGTGCCTGTTTTATTTCAATCGGACTCCTGTTAAAAAACCAGAGTCTGTCAGCTGCACACCGAAGATGTGATGGCCAGCTTTTGCAGTGTCTTATTGTAGCCAGGGTGCCCAATGCATGACCTGGTCTCCCACCATGAGCGCAGACCTGGGATCTTTGTTATTGGGAGGAGGAGGAGGAGGAGGAGGAGGAGGAGGAGGAGGAGAAGAAGAAGAAGAAGAAGAAACTCGATTTACACCCCACCCTTCATTACCCAAAGATGTCTCAGAGTGGCTTACAAACTCCTTTCCCTTCCCCTCCCCACAACAGACACCCTGTGAGGTAGGTGGGGCTGAGAGAGCTCTTGACAGAAACTGCTCTTTTTCACGAACAGCTCTTATCAGAACTACGGCTTGCCCAAGGTCATCCAGCCAGGTGCAAGTGGAAGAGTGGAGAATCAAACCCGGTTCTCCCAGATTAGAGTCCGTGCACTTAACCACTACACCAAACTGGAGATTTGGTTAATATAGCAGAGTTTTGCCCAGTCATAGAAGCGTGATCCTGAGTGCAGTAAATAAATCTCCCAAGAAGTGTATTGCAAAAAAGGTAAAGTTAGGTGTATTCAAGTAGATCCAGTTCACATTCAGGTTGCAGTCGGAAGGAGAGAGAGAAGTCTAATCTAAAGAGTACTTTTCCCTGTCGCAAATGACAGGCATCCTGTGTATGGGAGTATGAGGGCATTGTCTCTACAGAAGAGGCCTGCAGAGTCTTGTGTCTTCATGGAAGGCCATGAGCAGAAAGTGAGAGGACAAAGGGAGAGGAGACGTCAGAGGGCATCTGCCACGTTAAGACAAAGAGAGGCATCCCATTCAAGGAGAGAACACCTATATACACTTAGAGTGATGCAGCACTCCCCCCAATGTCCAGGCGTGCTAAGTCACTCACTGCAACATTCAATGTTGGGATGCCAACCTCCAGGTGGGACCTGGGGATCCCCTGGAATTATAGGTAGGCAAAGACGAGCCATCAGGAGGTCCCCCAGCAGGGCCAGCATACTTCCCTGGAAACTGCTATTTGTCAAAGAGGTTTATGGTATGGAATGAAAGTGTCAGAATCAGGCATCCGTTGGAGAGCCAAGGTGTCACTCCCTTCCCCCCCCAAACTTCTTTAATTATCAAATAATTACATTGTACAACTCACTGTCATTGGGTGTAGTGGTGGCAAGAAGCAGAGATCTCTTTTTTTAAAGATTTGCAAGATGGATGTGGGAGAAGTCCATCAATGGCAATTTGCAATGATTACTAAAGATACATCCAGAGGCACAAAACTTCTGAATATCCATACCAGGAGGCAATGGGAAGTATTGCCCTGTTGTTGGCTGTCTGGTTGGCACTGACTGCCTCTGGATGTGGAGGTTCCCTTAATCATCACGGCTAGTAGCCACTGATAGAACTATCCTCCATGAATCTGTCTAACCTCCTTATAAAGCTTATAAATCCCTGTGGCCATCATTACATCATCTGGCAAAGGCACTCTGGGATTTCCTGAAAACTCTGTTGTTAAAAACCACAGGGATCTGGGATGTTCCTAGAAAGTTGCATGATGCAGTGATGTCACTTCCAGGCATGCAGAACCCACCACCCAACTGAACAGCAGGAGGACAGAGCTGAAGGCTGCCTACCATCGTGGTCAACCTGGCTACCCCGACCAACCACAGAGGCACTAGTCCATCTCCAGACATTACGGCGGATGTCTGACACACACGTTTTGCGTGCCACTTGCTCACATCCAACACGGATCTAAGTGCGAGAGCAGTTCAGAGCGTCTGGGCGTTTTGTCAGAAGTAAGCACAGCTCACTTGGCAAGTGTCACTTTTAAACATCACCCATCCCGAAATACCTTGCCCCCCGAGTGATGCTTTGACATAAATCAGAATTTTATTATTTTAATGTGACTCAATCTGTACCCCCTAACGCTCCTGTAATGTGTGTGTTTTTTTTTTGTTTTTTTGCTTCCCTTTTGGGTGGTGAGAAATCTATTCATTAGAAACCACATTAGAAAATGATTAACCATTTTTAAAGTATTTTATAGCTCAGTGAACTCCAGCAGCTGTGAAGTATTATTCAAGCTACATTAGGAGACACACGTGAGCACCGCCAATGTCCTAAACAATTTGTCTCCCAAGGAACAATGTGGCCATAACTGGCGCAACCTGCCTTGCAGAAAACAAGATCTTTGCCTTGTTCTATGAGCAAAGAATCAATCTTCTCGAGATACAAGCAGCGTTTGTTGCAGGCCAGAATTACTTGAGTTGATAAGCTGCAGTCAGGCTGCTGGGGTAAGTGTTACTACAGCTTCCTCCAACAGAGCTGTAGTAACCCCCATACACACACCATATGGCCTGATGAGATCCTCAGGAAGCTGATGTAGAACAAGCAACTCTGTTTATCTTTCTCCATATGTTAAACATGACCTTTGTAGGAGAACATTTTCTGGTTACTTGGTTGATCATGTGTTGGCCCTAAGTTTTTAATTAAACTTTAAGGAATAACGTTGTTAAAATTAGAACCCAGGGTTACCTGTTGTTGTGATGCTGCACCTTGAGGGCATTTTAATTGGCTGAAACCGACCCGGAAGGCCAGTTTTTAACAGAAGAGAAGGAGATGAAGAGATAAAACACAGCTAGTTGTAAGGGCCAACTCTCTCTTTTTTAACCAATACAAATCAGGTTAAATGACAAAAGTAAATGCAATTCCCTTTTCTCCTTGAATTCTGGGTGCAAATGCAATATACTTCTCAGTAAGGTGGAGGACGCATCAGCTTTCTTTCCACTGACATTTCTACAGAGGCATGTCAGGTTCCGGCTGTTTATTTGCAAAATAAGCTAAGGGAATTGTGTTAACAAGGGGAATTCAAAGTGCTTAGTTTATATCAGGGGTCATTTCGTAGAAAAAGAGGTGCAGGAGCTCATTAGCATAACTCATTAGCATAACTTATTTGCATATGCCACACCCCTGACATCACCGGAAGTGTGTCAGAAGGCAACACCCACCGCTCAGGCTCCACTGGACTGTTTTGGATTGCTAGCTATTGGGGGGGGGACATGCAGATCTGTCCTCGCAGAGGAGGGTGAGCTTGTACCTGAATAAAGCTTGGTCTTAAAGGTGCCACTGGACTGTTTTGGACCGGGGGGCTCTGCAATCTACCTGGCTGCTTCTTGCTCTGACTGAGGGCTGCTGGGAGAAGGGGGTGGGGCTTGTTGCATGTGCCCGCCCCCTGGTCTCTTTACTGCCGGAGCTCCGCTCCTGTGCGCTCCTGCAGGAAACGCCCCCTGGCCAAAACCCAGGGGCCCTCAGGAGGTCCACCAGCTGGGCCAGAACTCCAGAAGCCCTCCCACTGTTGCCCCCTCCCCCAAGCACCACAGCACCACTTTCTCCGACACAGTATTTCCTCCGTACCTTGTGGCTAATAGCCACAGATGGACCTCTGCTCCTTGTGTACTGTTGTGCGCCATATTTCACAAAATGTTTTGCTAGAGTCTCCAAGCCCCCAATGAGGTTGGGGACTCTCACACCCCAAGCCCCCATCTGCCTGCTGCTTCTCCAAGAGGTAGCAGTGGGAAAATAAAAATAAACCCGACAGTGTTGCCAGTTCTGTCAAAAACCTGGACACCAGCAGCTGGTGGTCAACCGTATCAAATGTTGGGGACTCTCACACCCCAAGCCCCCATCTGCCTGCTGCTTCTCCAAGAGGTAGCAGTGGGAAAATAAAAATAAACCCGACAGTGTTGCCAGTTCTGTCAAAAACCTGGACACCAGCAGCTGGTGGTCAACCGTATCAAATGCGGCCGACAGATCTAACAACAACAGCGCCGCCACACCACCTCGATCCAGATGTCTACGGAGGTTGTCCGTAAGGGCAACCAGCACTGTCTCCGTCCCATGCCCCAGGCGAAAGCCAGACTGGAATGGATCAAGGACGGAAGCGTCATCTAGAAATCCCTGTAACTGCGTCGTCACCACCCTCTCAATCAGTTTGCCCAAATAGGGCAAATTGGACACCGGCCGATAGCTGGTGCTATCGTCCATGCTTGTAGCCGCCACCACCTCCTGTGGCAGTGAATTCCATGTGTTAATCACTCTTTGGGTGAAGAAGTACTTCCTTTTATCCATTCTAACTCGACCGCTCAGCAATTTCATGGAGTGCCCACGAGTTCTTGTATGGTGAGAAAGGGAGAAAAGTACCTCTTTCTCTACCTGCTCTTTCCCATGCATAATCTTATAAACATCGATCATGTCACCCCTCAGTCATCGTTTCTCCAAGCTAAAGAGCCCCAAGCACTTTAACCTTTCCTCATAGGGAAAGTGTTCCAACCCTTGTGTTCCGACCGCTCTGCAGTTTCATGGAGTGCCCACGAGTTCTTGTATTGTGAGAAAGGGAGAAAAGTACCTCTTTCTTTACCTGCTCTTTCCCATGCATAATCTTATAAACCTCGATCATGTCACCCCTCAGTCGTCTTTTCTCCAAGCTAAAGAGCCCTAAGCGCTTTAACCTTTCCTCATAGGGAAAGTGTTCCAACCCTTTTATCATTCGAGTTGCCCTTTTCTGCACTTTTTCCAAAGCTATAATATCCTTTTTAAGGTGTGGTGACCAGAACTGCACACAGTATTCCAAATGAGGTCGCACCATTGATTTATATAGCGGCATTATGATATTGGCTGATCTGTTTACAATACCCTTCCTAATAATCCCCAGCATAGCATTGGCCTTCTTTATTGCAGTCACACACTGTCTCGACATTTTCAGTGAGTTATCCACTACAACTCCAAGATCTCTCTCTTGCTCAGTCTCTGCCAGTTCAGACCCCATCAATGTGTATTTATATTTAGGATTTTTGGCTCCAATGTGCATCACCTTGCACTTGGCCACATTGAACCCCATTTGCCATGTTGACGCCCACTCGCCCATCCTTGACAGATCCCCTTGGAGTGCCTCACAATCCTCACTGGTTTTCACCACCCTGAACAACTTCGTATCATCCGCAAATTTAGCCACTTCACTGCTTACTCCCATCTCCAAATCATTGCACCTTTTCCAAAGCTATAATATCCTTTTTAAGGTGTGGTGACCAGAACTGCACACAGTATTCCAAATGAGGTCGCACCATTGCTCTATATAGGGGCATTATGATATTGGCTGATCTGTTTTCAATACCCTTCCTAATAATCCCCAGCATAGCATTGGCCTTCTTTATTGCAGTCACACACAGTCTCACACACATTTTCAGTGAGTTATGTACTACAAGATCTCTCTCTTGATCAGTCTCTGCCAGTTCAGACCGCATCAGTGTGTATTTGTATTTAGACCCCTGCAGCAATCCGTTCCCAACAACTTCCTTGCAAAGAAGTAAAGTTTATTGAAACACTGAAGTATGCAGATTGTCTTTACAAATCTTGTGTTAGAACTGGCAATAAGTGCGCAAAGCAAGTAGATATACATAATTCAAGCGGGTCCCCCTGATGGCCTGGAGCCAATCACGGAATAGGTAAAAGCCCGCCAAAGCTAATGGGTCCAGTTTCCCAAGAGAAAGCTGGTGCTAGACACCAAGGCCAAACGCTCATGTTACAGAGATAAAGAAACACTGGAGGTGCCGAAAAAGGAAACCTAAAATTCCCGAGGCACCCCCCTCACTCTATGGCAGCTCGGGGCCTAGCTGACATCGGGTCTCTCCAGTCCAACGCTCTAACCACTACACCATCCTACCTTTTTGCAGTTTTGCTTTCTGCTTGGGATCCTTTTAGGAGCAAACATGTGGACTTTTGGCTTAGGCAGGGAATGCCGTGAACTACACAATTCAATACCGCTGATACAGGGACATAAAGAATTGAGAGACCACTTTGTAACTAATTTGAAATATATATATATATCTTTTCACCAACCAGAGGCCAAAGATTGGTTTATTGAATGCTATAGTATTTAAAAATGAGCCGGACATATTCCTTGCATGTCGGTTCCAACACATTAAATAGAATTATTTCCTTGGCGTGACCATCTCTATGAGATGGGAGCGGAGATGATAAACAGATGCCACTTCTGTGTTTAATTCCAGGCTTCAGAATGGATTTCTCAAGAACCATTTGTGCCTCGCCGGGTGACTTGTCATTTTTTTATGGCCTGGGAGAGAGCTGAAGTGGAGCGGACCCCTCCGCCATCCGAAAGATGGCATCCCGGTTGTCATCTCGCCGCTGAAATGCCAATTAGGGACCGAGCGGCATGTAAGGCTTTAATTGAAATGTGTCAGGGGTAAGACAGTGGCCTGTTAGCTCTCGGAAATGGGCTCTGCGCTCCCTTCCCTACAATTAGGGCTCCTCCGGGTGTCCGTCATGCAGCTATCAAAAAAGACAGTGGGGAACAACACGAGTACAGCGTGTCGACGGCATGCCAAGGGGTTGTCTAGCTCTTTCTTCTTCCTCCTCTGTTCTCCCTCGTGCCTCCGTCTTCCTGATGAAGCGAATGGGCTCATCCAGTGCCAGGCGCTATGACATTGGGTCCCCCCGCTCCTCCACGTGAAGCCAGCTGGGTGACCTTGGGCCAGTCACAGTTCTTTCAAAGCTCTCTCAGCCCCACCTCAAGAGAGCTCTCTCAGCCCCACCTACCTGACAGCGTGTCTGTTGTGGGGGAGGGGAGGGGATGCTGGCCCAGGGCTTACCCTTCCTTCCATCGTTGTCTTCATCGTCTATTGGCGCCAGCTTACAGTGTACAAACTGCGCCATCCAAACAAGCAATGAATCATTCAAATCAGCTCGCCGGTCTCTGCAGTTCAGCATCTCATTCTGAATAGGCTGGGAAGGGACCCAATCAGCATAAAATGGGCATAGTGTGACTTTATTTACTACACATTTGTCCGTGTCCAGTAACAAGTAAATGAGTTTATCCCCTGAAAGCCGGCTAATGATCTTTGTAAGACACGTAGAGAAACAAGTGTGAAATAGCATGACATTTGGTCTGAATGTGTGGATTTGTTTGGAGATTAACGTGTGAGTATATTGGCTGGTTTTGAGTATGAGCTGCATGGGGGATGGGGAGAATTATGAGGAGAAAGAGAAAGGCCTACACCTTGTCACTGATATCACATAGGAAGTGATGTCATCGCACCAGTGATGTCTAGGCAACAGTCTGGTATTTCAGCAAAAACTCTATGATAAAAACAGCTTCTGCCATAGAGTTTTTTGCCCAAATACCAGACTGTTGCCTAGACATCACTGGTGTGATGACATCACTTCCTATGTGATATCAGTGACAAGGCCTAGGCCTTCTTGTTTCTCCTTGTAAGCCCCCTTCCACTGGCCAGCTGAGGTTTAAATGGCAAGGAGCAGAAAGAAGGGGGTGAAATGGCTAATTGAAACCAAATAGCTGAGTAACAGGGAGGAGAAAGCAGAGATTTAAATGGCTTAGAGCCATTAAAACCCCTGCTTTCTGCTCCCAGCCACACAGCTGCTTTTCAAATGGTGAGGAGCAGAAAGAAGGGGGTGAAATGGCTAATTGAAACCAAATAGCTGAGTAACAAGGAGGAGAAAGCAGGGATTTAAATAGCTCAGAGCCATATAGGCCCCTGCTTTCTGCTCTTCATGAACCACCACAGGTGACCATGAATTGCCTTAAAATGTATGGAAGTTGATGTCGGCTCTTTAGTCTGTGAACAGCAGTTTGCAAACGACAAACTGCCCAAAATCCATGATGAACTTTAGTTCGTGTGCCGGTTCGTGCCCACCTCTGTTCACCATTATGTCTCAGTCAAGCCAGGATTAAGAGATCGACTTTTGTAGCACCTGACAATAAGGAGATCGTTCAGTGAGTTCCCCCTCCCCTGATCTAAATAGCATGTCCAATGAGAATTTGTTTGAATTGTGGTGTTGGAGGAGCCTTTCATAAGTACCATGGATTGCCAAAAAGACAAATGAGTGGGTTCTAGACCAAACCAAGCCTGAATTCTCCCTGGAAGCTAAAATGATTAAACTGAAGTTACCGAGCTTTGGTCACATCATGAAAAAATAGACTCACTGGAAAAGACAATAATGCTAGGAAATTTGAAGTGAGTAGGAAAAGAGTAAGACCCAGGGGTCATTTCCTGCAGGAGCACACAGGAGCGGAGCTCCGGCAGTAAACAGCCCAGGGGGCGGGCACATGCAACAAGCCCCGCCCCCTGCTCACAGCAGCCCCGGGCCACAAGGAGCAAGAAGCAGCCAGGTAAGTTACAGAGCCCCCCCCCCCAGATAAAAATGCAAAAGAGTCCAGTAGCACCTTTAAGGCCAAGTTTTATTCAGGTACAAGTTCTCCTTCCTCTGTGAGGACAGATCTGCATGCCCCCCCCCAATAGCTAGCAATCCAAAACAGTCCAGTGGAGCCTGTGCGGTGGGTGTTGCCTTCCGACACACTTCCGGTGATGTCAGGGGGTGTGGCATATGCAGATGAGTTATGCTAATGAGCTCCTGCACCTCTTTTTCTACGAAATGACCCCTGGGAAGACCCAACATGAGATGGGTTGACTCAGTCAAGGAAGCAAGACCTGAACAAGGCTGTTAGTGATAGAATGCATTGGATGTCATGAATTCATAGGGCTGCAGTAAGTTATAAGCGACTTGAAGGCATTTAACACACACACACACAATGTGGTTTAAGGTTAACAATGGCCCCCGTCACACAGGAGGATTAGATCCGCAAGAGGGATGGATCGGGGGCACATCAAGCGGGCGCGATCACACCGCAACATCTGGGAAGTGGCGCGCACCCATCCCCGATCCGTATCTTCCGGCTGAAGATGTGGATTAAAAAAAACCCTAGAAAACACTAGTACCTACTGGAAAATCCACTGCAGGGACAGTCTGATCGCCAGCACGCCCCTCTGTCCCGCAGCATGCGAGGTCCTGCCAAACTGTGCATGCACACGCATGCGCAGTGGGCTTGCCTCGCTCTCCGGTCCGTGGCTTCCTCCCAGCATCTGATCGTGCCGGGGAGGACCTGCACAGTGGCTGGGGGGATCTGTCTGATCCCATTGTCGCGCTTCTCTTTTGATGTGGCTCAAAAAACCCGCACTTTAGCCGTGCCTTTTCCCACAGTGTGACCAGGGCCTAAGAAGGATATGCTATAGCAGGAGCCCCAAATTCTTTTTGTTGGTATTTTTGCATTTGTGTGTGTGTGTACATGCCCATGCCTAGAAGTCATGGTGACCTACTTCACAGAAGTGGCTTAATAGCAACAGAAGAGATTGGATTTATGCCCCACCCATTTCTGGGAGTCAGTCTCAGAGCGGCTTACAAATCTCGTCCCCTTTCTCTCCCCACAAAAGACACCCTGTGAGATAGGCGGGGATGAGAGAGCTCTAAGAGAACTGCTTGTCAGAGAACAGCTCTGAGAGAACTGTGGCTTGCCCAAGGTCACCCAGTAGCTGCATGTGGAGGAGTGCGGAATCAAGCCTGGTTCTGCCAGATTAGAGTCCGCACTCCTAATCACTACACCAAACTAGCCTGTCTCTGCCTCCTGGCCCTGATATTCTTTGGAGGTCTCCCATCCAAATACTTGCCAGGGTCGGCCATGATTGGCTTCCGAGATCTGACAAGATCGGGC
This sequence comes from Gekko japonicus, assembly GCF_001447785.1. Classification (NCBI taxonomy): domain Eukaryota; kingdom Metazoa; phylum Chordata; class Lepidosauria; order Squamata; family Gekkonidae; genus Gekko; species Gekko japonicus. The sequence goes on from NW_015169223.1 coordinate 146,587, forward strand.
TTGCCTGGGCTGTCCCCGTCAGGGCTGTCCCCAACCTTTTCGAGCCTCCAGGCACCTTTGGAATTCTGGCACAATGTGGTGGACGCGGACACAAAATGGCTGCCGGGCACAGGAGGTGGAGCCAGCCACAAAATGGCTGCCTCAGTGTACCTTCAGTCACACCATGAAAATCCTTGTGCTGTGGTGCAGCTGCTGCCGAAGCAACATTTTTCAAGATCTGCACAGCCAATCAAGTCTCCAGTGTCCAACCAGAAGACTGGCTGGCCAAAAGCCCCTCCTGGCCCCACCCACTTTCTAAAAACACTTGGCGGGTGCCAAGAAAGATGTCTGTGGGCACATTGGTGATCCCCGTTCTATGGTATATGGCGTATGTTCTTGTTTCTGGGTTTGGGAGGCAGGGAGGTATCGATGTTGCATTGTGTATATCTTATATTTTTTTAAATGAAATTATGATCAAGAATGGAATACTGCCTTCTGCCTTTTTGCAGTATTCACTCCTCAGACAACCTCCTGATTGGACAAATCCACCCCCTCCCCAATAGCCGCTAATTGTTTGCTACAATTATTTCAGGGTTGTGGGGTTTTTTTTAACCTAGCAATTTTCACTCAGAAGGGTTTGTCTTAAAAAGAACCTCCAGAGTCTGGAGTTAATCAAAGGCTAACCACGCTGAAACAGAAGTCGTTCCATGTCTAGAGGCAGCCCCGAATGTCGGGCTTTGATGAAATTATAGGGCATGGAGCGCCCGCGCAGGATCGTCTCCTTGAGAAAAGACTCACGCCGGGAAAAGGTCAGCCTGGTTGGGACACAAATCTATTAGCTTGCCGTTGTCACAAGTTTTGCCAGGTGAAAAAGAGTCGAGCTCGACGATGCTTCAAAGGCAGGGGCTGTGACACAATGAGTCATGCTTTGCTACTCCTCCCCATCTGCCAAGAGACACCCCCCCCATCCATCAGTGCTGGGCCACGGGCAGCTGAAAACACACTGTTCTCTGACCCGGTTCGATTGGCTGAGAGCTGGGACAGAGCGTTGCAATCGGCCAGGGTTCTCCAACGTGGCACCCTTGGGTGCAATGACCAATGCTCCCTCTAAGCTGTGGAGTCTTGTGAACAAAAATTCTACCTTGTGAGCTACTGGCATTAAAGTTGGGAATGAGCGATTCGGCTGCTGCATAAGTTAGTTTGCCCTGGAGCCGTCCTTCCTGAGCTATAAGACAAAATTGTGTGAGCCGGAGGCTAAAAAACTGTGAGCTAGCTCACATTAACTCAGCTTAGAGGGAACACTGGCCATGACACCCACGGAACTTTTCAGAAGGCAGATGTAAGGCAGGGCTTGTTATTATCTGGTGGGGAAGGAAAGTGCCATCAAGTCGTAGCCAACTTCCAATGACCCCTTAGGCTTTTCAAGGCAAGAGACCAACAGAAGTGGTTTGCCATTGCTTACCTCTGTGTAATGGGCATGGAGCAGGGCATGTAATGGGCATGGAGCAGGGGTTACTGGGGGTGTGGGAGGAGGTAGTTGTGAATTCCCTGCATTGTGCAGGGATTTGGACTAGATGACCCTGGAGGCCCCTTTCAACTCTATGATTCTATCATTCTCAGAAGAAGAAAAAGATTAGATTTATACCCCGCCCTACAATCCCCTTTCCCTTCCCCTCCCCACAACAGACACCCGGACCTAGGTGTGGCTGAGAGAGCTCTTTTGAGGACTGCTCTTGAGAGAACAGCTCTGAGAGAACTTGTGACTGACCCAAGGACACACCAGCAGCTGCACATGGAGGAGTGGGGAATCAAACTCGGTTCTCCCAGATTAGAGTCTGTGCTCTTAGCCACTACAGTGGGCAGCACTTAAATACCCACAGAAACAGTTCTACTTTAGAGAGGATTAGCAATTTGAAAGGAGCTGCGGTGGCTCAAGTGGTTAACACGCTGAACTGCAGGCTGTGGAAGGTCAGTAGTTCAGCAGTTCGAGACCCGGGTGCCGCAAGATGGAGTGAGCTCCCGTCTCTAGTTCCAGCTCCTGCCAACCTAGCAGTTCGAAAGCAAGAAATTGCAAGTAGATAAATAGGGACCACTTCGGTGGGAAGGTAACAGCGTTCCATGCGCCTTGGTGTTTAGTCATGCCGGCCACATGACCACGGAAACGTCTTCGGACAGCGCTGGCTCTTCGGCTTTGAAACGGAGATGAGCACAGCAACCCTAGAGTCGGATTCGACTGGCTTTCGAGCAAAGGAACCTTTACCTTTACCTTTATGGCCATTTGAAAGCAGATGAGAACAAAGAATCACAGCAAAATAAGTTTTGGTAGCTGCAGGGCAACAGTGTGCTGGAAGCGGTCTGCATGCAGCTTCCTGTAAACCAAATGCAGAAATAAGAAAAAGCCCCAACACAAAGAGGAAGTGAAAGTGGGAGGGAATGCAGAACGGAAGAATAGGATCCGCTCAGAAACTGAGACAAAATATGGGTGCAGAAAGGGCCTTCGTTCTCACATCTGGTGTTTAACTCTTGTATTATCTATATGCCACTTTGCTGCTATGTACAGGTCTTACCCATTGCATTATTCCAGTCTTAGCTGTATTTATTGCTCAGTTATCTTGACTCTAATTAGCCCTTCCTGGCAACCAACCCCCCCCCCCCATGTGCAACACTTGAAGAAATCTGGTTCAATGTGTCTAAATGTGCATCTACGCATGCAAAGTCTCTCAGTACTTGCTTAAACCCGGATTTCAAGTTTTTCGGTCTTGGAGTTGCCGCTCGACTCAAACTCAGTTCTCACATCTGATTGTTCACTCTTTTATTTGTATGCCAATGTACTGCTATTCACAGATCTCACCAATCACTTTAATCCCATCTCAGCTATAGTCGTTCAGTTATTTATGCATCTGACTCTAATTAGCCCTTCCCGGCAACTAACCCCACCCACGCTCTCTACCTATATATAATTTATTTATTTAATTTGTTTATTTTATACTTTCGACTTGTATCCCGCTCGAACCCCGAGGGGTCTCTGAGCAGCTTACACAAGTACTTTTATCCCTATCTATGGCCACATAGTCAGGGGTGGGGGCTGCCCTACCGGCACCCAATGGTGGGACTCCAGTTGAAGACGTCTCGGCTCATTATATCTGAAGAAGTGTGCCTGCACACAAAAGCTTATGCCTTGGATAAAACTCTGCTAGTCTTAAAGGAGCTGTGGTGGCTCAAGTGGTTAAGACGCTGAACTGCAGGCTGTGGAAGGGCGGTAGTTCAGCAGTTCGAGACCCAGGTGCCGCATGACGGAGTGAGCTCCCGTCTCTGGCCCCAGCTCCTGCCAACCTAGCAGTTCGAAAGCAAGAAATTGCAAGTAGATAAATAGGTACCACTTCGGTGGGAAGGTAACAGCGTTCCGTGCTCCTTGGTGTTTAGTCATGCCGGCCACATGACCACAGAAACGTCTTTGGACAGTGCTGGCTCTTCGACTTTGAAACGGAGATGAGCACCGCAACCCTAGAGTCAGACTCGACTGGCTTTCGAGCAAGGGAACCTTTACCTTTACCTAGTCTTAAAGGTACCACTGGACTCAAACTTTGTTCTCCTGCTTCAGACCAACATGGCTACCCACCTGAACCTACAATTGCACTGTAAGGTCCCCATGTTAAAACCACTACATTGGTTACCTTTTTGTTTCTGAGTTCAATTCATGGTGTTTCAGAATACACTGTAATGCAATGTTATTTGCCAGGGCTTTTAGTGGTTCGTCGATGTTTTTGCCAACAGTGGTTTATTGAGTTGCCAAGTGAGGCCAACAAGCGGTCAGGGAATTTACCAGGAGGCCCTGGAAGGGAGGCTCCATGAGAGGGAACTCCAAAGAGAGTTCCTGGTGAACTGCCGTCACATTTAAAGGGACTGTGTTCCTTTTAAATGTTTTCCCTCCATCGGAAATGATGGAGGATGGGGGCATCTTCTTTTTGGGCTCATAGAATTGGACCCCCTGGTCCAATCTTTTTGAAACTTTGGGGGGGGGGTTCAGGAAAGGCACCACCAGCTCTGTTGAAAATGTGGTGTCTCTAACTCAAAAAACAGACCCCCCCCCCAGCCCCAGATACCAAATATTGATTCTCCATTATACTCTATGGGGACCGGTCTCCATAGGGTATAATGGAGTGCTCAGCAGCTATCCCTCCCAGCCTTCTGATAGTCCCGAAGCAAGAAAGGGGCTCCCCTGCCCCCAACTGGGGATTTGCAACCCTAGCAGTTTATCATCAATATATCTAATGCTCAGTTTGGTGTAGTGGTTAAGTGCGCAGACTGTAATCTGGGAGAACCGGGTTTGATCCCCCAGTCCTCCACTTGCACCTGCTGATGTGACCTTGGGTCAGTCACAAGCTCTGGCACAGCTGTCCTTGAAAAAGAGCAGTTTGTGTCAGAGTTCTCTCAGCACCACCCACCTCACAGGGTGTCTGTTGTGGGGAGGGGAAGGGAAGGGAGTTTGTAAGACGCTCTGAGACTCTGAGTGAAGGGCGGGGTATAAATCCAATCTCTTCTTTTTCTTCTTCTTCAATATGGCCCCATCACCACAAAAGCCAGCTTGTTGTAGTGGTAAGAGACAGGGACATGAGAGACCCATGTTCAAACCTCCACTCTGGCATGAATGCCTGACCTTGGGCCCGTCACTCATCCTCACCTCTCTCTCTGTCTCACAGGATGGTTGTTCTCAGGAGGTCACAAGTGGTGGCAGCTGGAGACCAAGTATTTCCCAGGGAACCCTTTGTCTAAGGCAGTTTCCCAGAAAGCAAAGGCACTATTTGTTGGGATATGGCAAGTTCTAAATTCCAGTCATTATAGGGTTAACATATTCTGATTCTACCAGAGACCTGACCTGGAAGTGCAACCTGGCTCAGAGCCAATCCTGTATGTTAATTGGTGTGTTTTAGAAACTAATTGGATGGTTTCAATTCACCCAGTGTTTTGGGTTGGCTAATGAGCTTGAGTTTCTTCCTTTAAAGGCTCTAGAGGAGAGGTTACTCACCCCTAGGCTTTTACCTTTTCCTCTTAGAGACTTGTGGTATGTATTAGCCTACTTTGCTGTATAAGTATGTTGTTTACTATGTAGCACTAGCACTTTGTGATGTTCTTATGTTTATATCATTTATGATTTTACCTATATTTGTTTTAGTTGTGTAAAATTCCATGTAAGCTGCCCCAAGCCTGCCAAGGCAGGAAGGGTGGGGTAGAAATTAATTAATTAAATAAAAGTTTAGGACTTTGGTGTAATGGTTAAGTGCGCGGACTCTAATCTGTGAGAACTGGGTTTGATTCCCCACTCCTCCACTTGAAGCTGCTGGATGACCTTGGGCAAGCCACAGGGTGTCTGTTGTGGGGAAGGGAAGGGAAAGGACTTTGTAAGCTGCTCTGAGACTCCGAGTGAAGGGTGGGGTATAAATCCAGTCTCCTTCTCCTCCGTCTTCCTCCTGTTTTTCCCATTCCCAATAGATTTAAATAAAGAACTTTATTTTGATTAGCAACTCTAGTCTCCATGCCTTATTTACCCACACTGTTCCCCCCCTTCCTACTGTACACAGAACATGGAAGCTTGCTGGGTGACTTTGGGCCGGTCACTCTCTCTCAGCCCAACCTGGGATCCTTACATCATTCTCCTCCTCCATTTTTGATCTGTGAGGTGGGTTAGGCTGAGAAGATGTGACTGGCTCAAGGTCACTCAGCGAGCTTCCATGCCATGAGTGAGGATTCAAAACTGGTTGTGGCAGCCATTTTGTTGTTGGCTCTGCCTCTTTTAGCCGCTATTTTGTGTCTGGCTCCGCCTCCTGTGGCAGCCATTTTTGTGGTGCCACTCACCACCTGTGTCTCCTGTTAGAGCTGCCCCACCCTCCTCCTCAGCGTCTTCAATGTCTTCAGCGTCTGCCAAAGGGGAGAAGCGATTTGAAATGGGGATGTTAGCTAGCTCTTCCTTCTTGGGTAAAAAATACTCTCCAATCTTTGTTTGTTTTTGGGTTGGTTGAAGATTTAAGCCCTCCAGTACACGTGGACGCTTGCCAAGGCCCATTACTAAGATTAGGGGAGTTTTTGCTTGTTGTTAGTGAGCAAACTGGTAACACAGGGTTGAATGGAGGAGAGGCAGTCGCAAACCAAATCCTTATAGTTTAAAAGCTATCGTACTTAAAAAGGGTAAAACGAAGTTAGGGAATGGATAGATAGGAAAAATAAAACAAGATAAAGTAAGATAAAATTAACTTGCAGGCCTCTGTGTTCACTGAGTCACGACTTGACATTGCCTACTCCTCACTCAACAAAACAAGATAAAAAGCAGACTGCTTCAGTGGGAGACTAAAATTGGTTAAAATTAGTTTAAAAAACCAGTTTAAAACCAATTAAAATCATTAAAAGCACTTCTCTGTGACAGAGCTGAATCAAAAGGCGTCTGGTCGTGTTGAGCCGGAATCCGGAACTCCCACCACCTGTGTCAGAATTCCAAAGGCTCAGAAAAGGTTGGGCGCCCCTGCTGTATTCAGTGTGGAAAACCAACATACAACAAGTACCGTGCACAGATGATTATTTTTGAAAAATATTTTACAATAATTTCTACATATATAATGAATCATCTTAATCACAATTCACAATATAAGAGATATCAAAAATATTAAATATCATCTCCAAGAATCTCAAAAGCTATTGTACAACCTTATAATTAATAATAGTCCTCCCCTGTTAAATAAAAGTTTCAAAAGGGAGGACTCCTTAAAGTCTCTTTATAACATGTGCTCTGTCTTCCTCCAACAGAGGTCCAGATATCCTTCTGTTTCAGAATCTTCCTCAGGGAGTTCAACAACCATTTTCAGCACAAGGTTGCCACATACCAAAGTTTTAATCCAAAGTTCTTTTTCAATGAACGCTGCAAAAAAAAAATTTTTATGAGCTACAAGCCTCCTCCAAAGTTTGAGTGTGGAACATTCAAACTAGATCATCCCGGATAAATGTCTGTCCAGCTTCTACTTGAAAACCTCCAGCAAGCAGAGAGCCCAAACTCCTTGAGGCCATTGGCTCCATTTTCAATCCGCTGTCAGCATTTTTAAGACTCTACTGACCTCTTCTCTACCATTTCATAGATTTGAGTGGCACGCCACCAGAGGCAGCCGTGCTTAATGTTCCTTCATTTGACTCCTGGTAGATATAGGCACAGCCACAATCTTCTTGTGGTTCCAGAGTGTAATGGCTTCCCACTGGCCCGGGAAATGATTGCTTCTTGCGCGCCAAGTGCATTCATCAAACCACATTGTTAACATTCATTGTGCTCATTAAATAGCCCACACGCCTCTGTTGAAACTCTTTTAAAAACAACAACAATACGAAGTCCTCTCCGAATTTAAATAATAAGGGCTGGGTGAAAACGAGGCCTATTTATGGACTGTTTGCCTCTTGCAGGTACTTGAAATCTTTTGTACCCTGATGAGATTTGGGTCGTTTCTCCCCATTGGATGGTCCTGCCAGCAAATCACGAGCCCTTGTAGGGAATGGAAAATATATGTAATTCGAGTGGTATTAATAATAATAATTTTCCACTACATATTTATAGGAGTTGGCTGAAAATTGTGATTCGACTTGACTCAAAACAATGGGTCTTTTCAGTACGAAATGTTCAAAATAGAAATATTTGCCACTTCGGGGGTTTCTTTTGTGGTCCTGAATGAAACAGGGACGTCGATTTGCCAAAAACATTTAATGACGCCAAATGCTCATCCGCCTCATAAAACGAAAAAACAAAAAAATGTAAACATGAAAAAACATTTACTTTGAAGTAGATATCATTTAAAAATCTGAATCATTTTCCATTTGGGAAAACTACTACTTTATACAAAGAGTGATTAAATTGTGGAATTTTCTGCCAGAGAATGTAATGATGGCCACAGGCATAGACAGTTTTAAAAGGGGATTACATAGATCATGGAGGATGTCTATCAGTGGCTACTAGCCATGATGATTAAAGGGAACCTCCACATTCAGAGGCAGTCAGCCTCTGAATCCCATTGCCGGAAGGCAACATCAGGAGAAGGTCTCAGCTTCTATGCTCTGTTGTTGGCCCTCCAGAAGAACTGGTTGGCCACTAGTGAGACAGGATGCTGGACTAGATGAACTATTGGTCTGATCCAGCAGGGCTCTTCTTATTTTCTTATGTTCTTAATGAGAGCCAGTTTGGTGTAGTGGTTAAGTGCGTGGACTCTAATCTGTGAAAACCGGGTTTGATTCCCCACTCCTCCACTTGCACCTGGCTGGATGACCTTGGGCAAGCCGTAGTTCTGATAAGAGCTGTTCCTGAAGAGAGCAGTTTCTCTCAAAGCTCTCTCAGCCCCACCTACCTCACAGGGTGTCTGTTGTGGGGAGGGGAAGGGAAAGGAAGAAGAAGAAGAGATTAGATTTATACCCCACCCTTCACTACCTAAAGGTGTCTCAGACTGGCTTAAAAACTCCTTTCCCTTCCCCTCCCCACAACAGACACCCTGTGAGGTAGGTGGGGCTGAGAGAACTCTTGACAGAATCTGCTCTTTTTCAAGAACAGCTGTGCCAGAGTTATGGCTTGCCCAAGGTCATCCAACCAGGTGCTAGTGGAGGAGTGGGGAATCAAACCCGGTTCTCCCAGATTAGAGTCCGCGCACTTAACCACTACACCAAACTGGCTTAAAAGGAGTTTGTAAGCCGCTCTGAGACACCTTTAGATAGTGAAGGGCGAGGTATAAATCGAATCTCCTCCTCCTCCTCCTCTTCCTCTTCTTCCTCTTCTTCTTCTGTTGCCAATATGGACCCAAGAGTCTATGCATTTGGGAGAACCCCTCCTCCGCTCGCTTTGCCGTCGCTCTTTAAGTGGGGCAGCTTTCTTTATAAATCTTCGTGCACGCTTCAACCCGACTCACAGTTCATTGTTGGCCAGCCGGCCTCGCTCGGCATCATTTTTTTCGCCCGATCTCCAACGCTTGTCCCGGTCAGCAGCACTCATACCATACGGTCACTCTGCGGCAAGACCTTGGGGGCGGAGGAGCGCCTCAATTCTCCACCATCACGCCATTGAAGAGGTGTCCCCTCAAAAGCCCCTGGCTGGGAGCCTTTTACCAAGGCTCTGGGTGGGTCGCGACCCATCGCACCCCCTCGCACATGCTGGTGTGCAGTTTACATCCCCGGAGTGTCCGGGAGATGCATCTGCCTGCATATCGCCATAAACCGGAAGTCTATCCTTAGTAGTTCTTAATGCCATTAACGTGAGGCCTGTAGCATTCGGTTTTTAATAGTTCATTGGTGGTTCATTAGTGGTTCATTTCTTTCTGTCTACCAAGTCACTTTTGCATCTGTGCAGAATGGTCATGGCTGGTTGGGTCAGATAATAAAATGTTATGGGGAAATAGCATGGCTCCCATAAGGCTGTGCAAAAATGTGTATAAGAAAATACAAGCATAAGAGAAGCCGTGTTGGATCAGGCCAATGGCCCCTCCAGTCCATGTTCTTAATGCCATTAACGTGAGGGCCGTAGCATTCAGTTTTTAATAGTTCATTGGTGGTTCATTAGTGGTTCATTTCTTTCTGTCTACCAAGTCACTTTTGCATCTGTGCAGAATGGTCATGGCTGGTTGGGTCAGATAATAAAATGTTATGGGGAAATAGCATGGCTCCCATAAGGCTGTGCAAAAATGTGTATAAGAAAACACAACGCTCTGTGTCACACAGTGGCCAAAACCCGGGTGCCATCAGGCCATCCACCAGCAGGACCAGAACTCCAGAAGCCCTCCCCCAGTTGCCCCCCAAACACCAAGAACACAGAGCATCACTTCCCCCCAAATAGTGTCCCTTCTATACCTTGTGGCACTTCCCCCAAAATAGTGTCCCTTCTATACCTTGTGGCTAAGAGCCACCAACGGACCTCACCTCCGTGTGTTTATCCAATCCCCTCTTGAAGCTTTCTGTGCTTGTAGCTGCCACCACTTCTGGCAGCAGTGAATTCCATGTGTTAGTTGCTCTTTGAACAAAATAGACTTGATGTTTGTGTATGTGTAAAGTGCCATTGGCGCACCTGACCTATGGCGACCCCAGCAAGGGGCTTATAAAGCTTATGCAGAACAAGACTGTAGTCTACGCCACAGTGTACAGTGACCAGGGCTCTTTTTGTAGAAAAAAACTAGCAGGAACTCATTAGCATAATAGGCCACACCAAACAACAGAAACTCATTAGCATATTGGGCCACACCCCTGACAGCACAGCTCATTAGCACATTAGGCCACACCTCCATGTTACCAGAAGTGTGGTCATCCAGCCACACCCACCTTTTGCTTCTTATTCTGTTTACCTTGTTTGTTGTCAAAACCCAGGGCCTTTTTTTGTAGCAGGAACTCCTTTGCATGTTAGGCCACACACCCCTAATGTAGCCAATCCTAATGAGTTCCTGCTGTTGGGTGTGGCCTATTATGCTAATGAGTTCCTGCTGGGCGTGGCCAACTTGGGAGCCAGCCGGAACTCCGTTCCTGTGCGTTCCTGCCCAGAAATAGCCCTGTTTTAAACAGACCATGGACTCAGTCTCTTAATACTCTGCTGACTTACTTAAAAAGAATCCCAACATCCCCCCACTTCTGTTCTGTGTTGGTGTCCATGCATACACAGTGTCCTGGCAGACTGGTGGGAGAGATTTGTAGGAACTGCTCGCATGTGTATAACATCCCATGTCTCATACTCAACCTACTAGGTTTACAACAAACATCTCTGGAACTTCCGCCTACTCCCTCTCTACACAGCTGTCTAAACCAGGGATGGTAATTCGGGTTGGAGACTCCCTTCAACTCCACCCCCCTTTCCGACTGCTGCAAGTAGGTGAGACTTGTGGGTTTGTTTTGGTTCTGTGGTGTTTCTCACTCTCGGTTATTTGACAATCTCCTTTTCTTGTGAGAAGGCATTTCAAGATGGCGGACTCTTAGCCTAAGATGCCTTCCCTGTCAGGTTGTGCATGTTCCAGTCACTAAAGGAGGAGAAAGGGGAGAGTCCTGTTGGAGCCAAAGTAAGGTTGACAGGTCCCCCCTGGGCCGCCAGTGGGAATGGGGGGTTAGGGTTGCCAACTCCAGGCTGGGAGACCTCTGGAGATTTGGGGAGAGAGCGTGAGAAGGGCAGGGACCTCAGTGGGGTACAATGCCGTAGAGCCCACCATGCAAAGCATCCATTTTTTCCCAAGCAAAATTGAGCTCGGGGAGACTCTTAGCCTAAGATGCCTTCCTTGTCGGGTTGTGCATGTTCCAGTCACTAAAGAAGGAGAAAGGGGAGACTCCTCTTGGAGCCAAAGTAAGGTTGACAGGTCCCCCCTGGGCCGCCAGTGGGAATGGGGGGTTAGGGTTGCCAACTCCAGGCTGGGAGACCTCTGGAGATTTGGGGAGAGAGCGTGAGAAGGGCAGGGACCTCAGTGGGGTACAATGCCGTAGAGCCCACCATGCAAAGCATCCATTTTTTCCCAAGCAAAATTGATCTCTGTAGTCCAGAACTTGAATTCTGGGAGATTCTCAGGTCCAGGGTTGCCATTTCCTCCAATGGAGTTTCCCCCAATTTCAGGCCCCCTGATCTGCCCACTGGCCAGCTTGCTGGTGGGGGAGCCCGCCCCTGAGGAGCTCCATGGCGCCTGATGTACCTGGCACAATGGCATCACCCGGAGGTGATGTCTTTGTGCTGGGCATGTCATGAGGAGAAGCTCTAGCGTTCAGCCAAAAACTCTATGAAGCCATTGGAGAGGAGCCAGGAGCCCCACATTGCCACAAGGTAGGACCCTGGCAATCCTACCCAGGTCCCAGCTGGAGGCGGCATCCCTAAGTCAAAATAACTACTTCCTGCTTCAGCATAAATGATCCCTCTGTAGGTTCCATCCCACAATCAGACTCTTTGTATAGTACCATGACATGAGGCTATCTTACCATGCTGGGCCCCCAACCACCGAAAGGCTAGTCCTCATCTCATTTTCACATTACTGGCTCCATTAAT
>NW_015169223.1:158645-161707 GCF_001447785.1 Gekko japonicus
ATGGAGTCAAACCACATATGCTGGCCATTAATAAAGGCCAGAAGATTAATACCCAAACAAATATTTCTAATCTTTTTATCTGCTTCAGGAGGCCTCAAAGGGAAAAGGATACCTATTTCGGTGTCCTATAACTGTTGTATTAGATAGGATTTCTGATATATTCTTACGAGTTTCCCTCTCGTTTTTTTTTCCCCTCTCTCCTGTAGATATTCAACATTTCTCTTGGATTAATTTGCCTCTCTGTTGCCATGTTTGTTAAGGTAAGCACACCGGGGGTACACAAAGCTCATTTTGCGAATCTCGGACATTCCTGTGGGTGGACCTAAATGCGTAAAATCAATTTAGAATTTGCAACTCGGGGATGGGAGTGGAAGCAGATGGGGGACTTTGGGCGAGTCAAGAGGGCGAAGCAATTAATTTGATGCTTGACCTTGGCCAGTGGAGTGCCACTGGGTCAGCTCTTACAAGGAAATGCATGCAATATTTTCATGGGCCACTACCGTGGGAGTCCTGGAGAATCTGTATGCAGGCCCAAGCAATAAAAAAAATATGTATATCAGTCATGTTGAGCAATGTGCAATGCAAAAAAGGAACTCACTTTAAAAGTGTCTGAGAGTGGCACTCATTAACTTGGTGGGGATGAGGTCAAATGTCAAGGGATATTGCATATTCAAGGGATCTGAGGGCTTCAAGGTCTTCTGATGCTGTTTATTTCCTGCCCCGGGCAGAAATTGAAACCCAAGAGGAAGTCAGTATGTCAGGGGCAGGCAGAAAAGAGAGTAATTAGGTTGGATAAGAGAGAAACTAGTATAGATTCGTTCAGAACAATGGCTGGATAGGGACATAGGATTCTTATCTCACTGTAGCTAGGCTGACATCTACTAGCACTTCAGAGGCCAAGAAGATTTTGGGGACAGCTAGGTTTAAGTCCAGTAGCACCTTCGAGACCAACAAGAGGGTACTACCATCATCATTGTCATTGTATGGCGTTGTGTGTCGTATAGCCAGGAGATCCTAAGATTGTCTGACAGCCAGAAATTCTAGCTCTTTTAGCAGTATGTACCACTAGGTGGCGAGCTAGACTTGTTTTTAAGGCAAGAAAAATTTCAGGGGTGGTTGGCCATTGCCTGCCTCTGTGTCACCACCCTGGTATTCCTCGGAGGTCTCCCTTCCCAATACTTGCCAGCACCGACCCTGCTTAGCTTACGAGATCTGACAAGATCAGGCTAGCCTGGGCTATCCAGGTCAGGGCCTAAGAGGGTATAAGCCTTCGAGAGTCAATGCTCCCTTTGTTATCATTGCCTCATGAAAACCTATACCCCCCAAATCTTGTTGGTCTCTTAGGTGCTACTGGACTCGAATCCGGCTGTCCTATTGCAGACCATTATGGCCACCCGGTCAAGTTGTCGCACTTACCAGTGTGAATTTTCTGCCCTTATGCATTTCTCCACTGCTCTAATCAAGCGGATTACATTTTGTAGCTGTTGTAGATTTTCCGGGTTGTATGGCCGTAGTGTTGGCATTGTAGGACCTGACGTTTCGCCAGTGTCTGCAACTGGCATCCTCAGAGGTATAACACAGAAAGGTGGAGTACTCTCTGTGTCCTGAGGAGGTTCGAAAGCTCCTCCATTAGCATGTCCACAGCCTGGGGAACTCCTACAAGATAATGACTCAGCCCTACCCCACCTTCCTGAGTAGATATAAATTACCTGCCTACCATTTTTCTTCTCACCGCCTTGACACAGAGAGTACTCCATCTTTCTGTGTTATACCTCTGAGGATGCCAGTCACAGCTGCTGGCCAAACGTCAAGTCCTACAATGCCAAGACCACAAAGCAGAATTTTTGCTCACAAGACTCCACAGTTTAGAGGGAGCATTGGTCCGGAGATCAGTCGCAATGCCGGGAGATCTCCAGGCCCTACCTGGAGGTTGGCAAGCCTACTCCACACTGTGGCACTCCCTGCCCCAGGAGCCATTGCCTGCCAGCCCCCCGCACTTCTGGCTTTCCAAAGATCTGCTAAGACTTTTTATTCCAGGGGGCTTTTAATATGGTTTCCCCCTGCTTTTTATCCAACGGAAACTTTAATCGGTACTGATGGTCTTTATTGTCGCTCGCTGATTTTATTACCGCTAAGTTATTATTAACTACTCGTTTTATTAGCCCAGCGTTTTCTATTCGTTTCCTTTTTTCGACTGCGGCATAAAGCTGGTCCATCTGTAGTTGAGCAATCTGCTGACTGCTGTTAGACGTTCGTCATTTTAAACTGTTTCAGATTTACGGTATGCCGTTTTTTTAATACTCTTTTTGTTTGTTTTGTTTTTCCAAAGCAGCCCAAAGTATAATTTACTACGGAAAAATTGGGACACACGTTTTGCTAATGAAGAAATACGGCGCGGCTCTCTCTCACCGATGTGTTCTGGCACTGCACGCTGCTCGAGTTGAAGCGCACGGCCGGGACGCGCTGCTGCCGACCCTGGATCCCCAACACACACTCGTAGTTCTTCTGGCCCGACTGAGGCTGGGGGAGGTTTTTGGCCCGCAGAGTGATCGGCTGCAACACCCCCACCGGGATCAAGATCTCTCCTCCCAGGAGCAGCTCCGGGCAGCCCTAGAAGAGAGGAAGAGACACCAGGCTTACTCACCCATGTCACCGCATGGACCTTTGACTCTCTCTCGCCTGGCAGGCCCGTAGCTACAGTGGGGCATCTTTGGGGCTGGCCCCCCGATTTCCCATCTAGCCCAGGCCCCCCAACTTCCAATTTTATTTGTGGCGCTCCCTGGGGTGTGTGTGTGCGTGGGGTGCCCCCTGACTTATTTAAAGGCTCCCCTGCATTAAAAATTCCTGGCTACGGGCCTACCTGCATGTGTGAATTGCAAGAAGAAGAGGAGGAAGAAGAGGAGGAGGAGGAAGAGGAAGAGGAGGAAGAGAAGGCTCCCCTGCATTAAAAATTCCTGGCTACGGGCCTACCTGCATGTGTGAATTGCAAGAAGAAGAGGAGGAAGAAGAGGAGGAGGAGGAGGAGGAAGAGGAAGAGGAGGAGGAGGAGGAAGAGGAAGAAG
>NW_015169223.1:161733-161878 GCF_001447785.1 Gekko japonicus
AAACGGCTCTTTTTCAAGAACAGTTCTTATCGGAAATACGGCTTGCCC
This sequence comes from Gekko japonicus, assembly GCF_001447785.1. Lineage (NCBI taxonomy): Eukaryota > Metazoa > Chordata > Lepidosauria > Squamata > Gekkonidae > Gekko > Gekko japonicus. Next base: position 161,782 of record NW_015169223.1, read on the forward strand.
AAGGTCATCCAGCCAGGTGCAAGTGGAGGAGTGGGGAATCAAACCCGGTCCTCCCAGATTAGAGTCCGCGCACTTAACCACGACACCAAACTGGCTC
>NW_015169223.1:162817-181607 GCF_001447785.1 Gekko japonicus
TGTTTCCAGAAGTCTTGTCTGTTGCAATGGAAGAATAGGGGGTAAAAGAATTCCTAGGGAGTTTAGCTAACTCACACCTGCTAGAACCTGCTAACAAGATGTGGACCTCATTGGCTGCAGTCCAAGAGATCTAAAGTAGTCAAAGGATTGTGGTATAGGAAGCTGGGCTTAAGAGGTGGTAAAGAAGACAGAGGTCGTAGAGAAGGGAGGTGGCTAGCAAAGACCTACGGTTTGGGTCTTTACTTTTATAGTGGAACCTCCAGGTGGGTGGCACCTTGCCAAGCTGTAGTCCCACCTACTCACAAGTCCATCCCATGAACTACCTGATTGGTGTATGCGGAAAGGGGCAGGTGTTCCTATGGGTTGGGCCAATATTTGAAATACTATATCTCATGGAATACCATTTGGCTAGGTGTGAAGTCGCTTCTTCCTGTTTCTCCTTTGAAGTACAAATGAATCTTGGCTTTCCCAGGCCAGTTTGGTACCGTCAACAGGAAACTGCTATACAGATGCAGATCAAGTCTATGCTCTACGTGGCATCTCGTCTTTGCAATAATGGAGGATCTTCTTCTCTGGGTTGTGGTTTTCTGCTAACAATGGCTAGCATGTGCTTCTCCTCCCCATGATGCACTTTGAGCTGAATGTGTGCAAGCTACATTAACATAAAATGCAGGCAAGTGGTTCCTATGTGAATTCTGTCTCATAGTGGGTAATTCAAACAGCTTCTTCTAGGCTCATGTTATACAAGTGTGTGCACAGTCCATTTGTTGTGTGTGTGTAGCAGATATAAATTCATAAATGAGTCCATTTCTCAACACTGGTCAGACAGGTCAGCAACTAAAATGGACTGGGTCAGTGTGGAAAGGAGGGGGGGCACCAAGACTGGTCAGTGTTTAGGGCACCAGTGAGCCTTCATCCGCCCCTGGTCTGAATGGCTGACCGCGGGGTGAGGCAGGAATAGGGTGGCATGTCTGGTTGCATCTCTCTGGAACAAATAGATCCAGAGAAATTAGAAGCGTGGCCAGACTGTGCCGAAGTCTGCCGTCTGATCGTAGCTGCTGAGTCAAACCTTTGGTCCATTCAGCCCAGGAAAAGAGATGCTCAATCTCCCACACATGCAGGTTTCAGTTGGTTTGCGGTTTGTTCCCAGGGAGACACGTGGAGCAGAAGGAAGGGGCAAAGAGTGTCCCCTGTAGCCATTTCTGCTAGGGAAAACAGCATGGGAGGGAAGGCGGGAGTGCTTCCTCCCCCTCTTTGCAGCATTTGGAACCACACTGAGCAACCAAACAGGTTTTTTAAAGGTGGGTCCCCAGGAGTACATGTGAATGTGAGATGGTTCAGGAACCCCCCCTATGGCTTGAGCCACGTGTTCTCTAGGGTTGCCAAGCTCCATGTAGGGCTTGGAGAGCTCCTAGAATTGCAACTGATCTCCAGACAACAACTATAAGTTCTGAAGAAAATAGGCTGCTGTGGAGGGTGACTCTGTGGCATTATACCCCGCTGAGGTCCCTCCCTAGGCTCCAGCCCGAGAGAGCCAGTTTGGTGTAGTGGTTAAACGTGCAGACTCTAATCTGGGAGAACCGGGTTTGATTCCCCACTCCTCTGCTTGCAGCTGCTGGATGACCTTGGGCAAGCCATAGTTCTGTCAGAGCTGTTCCTGAAAAGAGCAGTTTCTCTCAGAGCTCTCTCAGCCCCACCCACCTCACAGGGTGTCTGTTGTGGGCAGGGGAAGGGAAAGGAGATTGTAAGCCATTCTGAGACTCTGAATGAAGAAGGGGTATAAATCTAATCTCCGCCTCCACCTCCTCCTCTTCTTCTGGAATTTTCCAACCTAGAGTTGGCAACCCTACGTGTATTGTTTAGATCCACCTTGACACTGCTCTCCCCATCCACCATCTATCCTCTTTGTGTGATTCTGTATCCTGCTAGAGAAGGGAAGTGGTGGGGCTTGTCTCTCTGTTCTGTGCCACTTTCAAAGCTCGCCTGGTTGACCCCAAGATTGCCAGGTCCGTATTGTTTAGATCCGCCTTGACACTGCTTTCCCCATCCACCATCTATCCTCTGTGTGATTCTGTATCCTGCTGGAGAAGGGAAGTGGTGGGGCTCGTCTCTCTGTTCTGTGCCACTTACAAAGCCCGCCTGGTTGACCCCAAGATTGCCAGGTCCAGGAGGGGAAAAAAATTAATTCAAAAAGGGAGCTTCCTTTTTTATCTCAAACCTGCTGGATTGTGGGAAGTTTTATAAGAACATTAAATGAGAAGAGCCCTGCTGGATGAGACCAGTGAGGGTCCATCTAGTCCAGCCTCCTGTCTCACACAGAGGCCAGCCAGTTCCTCTGGAGGGCCAACAACAGGGCAGAGAGGCTGAGGCCTTCCCCTGATAAGAACACAAGAAGGGCCCTGCTGGATCAGACCAATGATCCATCTAGTCCAGCCTCCTGTTTCACACGGTGGCCAGCCAGTTCTTCTAGAGGGCCAACAACAGGGCATGGAGGCCAAGGCCTTCCGCTGATAAGAACATCAGAAGAGCCCTGCTGGATCACACCAGTGAGGGTCCACCTAGTCCAGCATCCTCTCTCACACAGGGGCCAACCAGTTCCTCTGGAGGGCCACCAACAGGGCAGAGAGGCCAAGGTCTTTCCTCTGATGTTGCCTCCTGGCACTGGGATGCAGAGGATTAGTGCCTCTGAATTTGGAGATTCCCCCTTTAGTCGCTATGGCTAGTAGCCATTGATAGACGTATCCTCCATGAATCTTTCTAACACACTTTTAAAGCAATCTATGCCTGTGGTCATCACAACATCTTCTGGCAGAGAATTCCGCCTTTCAACCGCTTGCTGTGTAAAGAAGTTCGTTTTGTTCATCCTGAAACCTACTGCCCGGCAACTACATTAGATGGCCTTGAGTTCTAGTGTTTTGGGAGAAGGAGAAAAAGTTCTCTTTGTCAACTCTCTCCACCCCGTGCATGGCTTGCTTCTCTAGTTGTATGTCTTGTATCCCTGCCTGACACCCAATGTGGAGTGTGTTCTTGATTGTCCTCTCTGAGAGCCAGTTTGGTGTAGTGATTAGGAGTGCGGACTCTAATCTGGGGGAACCGGGTTGGATTCCGCACTCCTCCACATGCAGCTGCTGGTGTGACCTTGGGTCAGTCACAAGCTCTCTCAGAGCTGTTCTCTCAAGTGCAGTTCTCGGGAGAGCTCTCTCAGCCCCAACTACCCCACAGGGTGTCTATTGTGTGGAGGGGAAGGGAAAGGAGAGTGTAAGCCACTCTGAGACTCCTAGTGGAGGGCTGGGTATAAATTCAATCTCCTCCTCCTTCTCCTCCTTGAATGACATGTTCTCACACTGCTCCCTGAGAACCGTAGATCAGTTCAATCCATTTTGAGAAGAGATGCCATGGATTTAGTATCAAAAGTGCTCAACATTTGAACTTCTCTGGTTTGGCATAACAAAAGAACGTAAGAAGAGCCCTGCTGGATCAGACCAGTGGTCCATCTGGTCCAGCATCCTGTCTCCCACGGTGGCCAATTCATTCTTCTGGACAGGGCACAGAAGCCAAAGTCTTTCCCTGAGTTGCCTCCTGGCAGCTGATTGCCTCTTTTCATGGGGCAATTCTCTATAGTCACCATAGCTAGAAGCCACTGATAGACCTACCCTCCTTCACCCAACAAATTGAATGCTTGCCAAGCAAGCTTGCATCACTCTCGATCAAAACTCTGCGCCTGCGAAAACACTGCTGATCCACGCAGATCAGCAACCATTAACATTGATAAGGTCTACTTAGAGAGGCGCTGAGTAGTTGGATTTTCCCCCCAAACAAAGCATGTATGCATGGCATCTATATGACCTGTGATTGATCTAACTGCCTATTTCAGCAATTGTCCGCTGAGCAGAGCAGTGGCACTGGGGGAGGGGGTGTTAGACCTCTGTCACGCTGCGTGAGGATGTGCATGCATGGAAAGCCAATTTCATTGTGCTGCATCGTTCGCCGTGTTGCTTTACCACACACCTCCCTGTATGTGGGCTGGTGTTGTTGGTGTTCAGTCGCACAGTCGAGTCCGACTCTTCGCGACCCCGTGGACCACATCACGCCAGGCCCTCCTGTCTTCCGTCATCCTCTGGAGTTTGCTCAATTTCATGTTCGTTGCATCGATGACTCTGTCTAACCATCTCATCCTTTGCTGTCCCCGTCTTCTTTGACCTTCAGTCTTCCCCAGCATCAGGGTCTTCTCCAGCGAGGGCTCCCTTCTCATTTGGTGGCCAAAGTATTTGAGCTTCAGTTTCATTATCTGGCCTTCCAAGGAACAGTCAGGGTTGATTTCTTTGAGGATTGACTGATTTGATCTTCTTGCAGTCCAAGGGACTCTCCAGAGTCTTCTCCAGCACCATAGTTCAAAAGAATCTATTCTTCGGCGCTCGGCCTTCCTTATGGTCCAACTCTCGCAGCCATACATGACTACTGGGAATACCATTGCTTTGACCATGCGGACTTTTGTTGGCAGGGTGATGTCTCTTTATTAACAGCCTTGCTCAGGTCTTACAAGCTGAGGGCCCTCATGGTTTCCTTGTTAGATCTTCTTCTTTGCCTGCTGTCTTCCACTTTTCCTAGCGTTATTATCTTTCCCAGTGACTCTTCTCTTCTTAGAATGTGACCAAAGTACGATAGCTTTATTCTGCTCATTTGAGCTTCTAGGGAGAGTTTAGGCTTGATTTGATCTAAAAGCCACTTATTTGTCCTTTTTGTGGTCCACGGTCTCCATAAAACCCTCCTCCATCACCACATTTCAGATGAGTCAACGTTCTTCCCGTCAGCTTTCTTCATTTTCCAGCTTTCACACCCATGCATAGTACAGGGGAATACCTTGGCATGAATTAACTTGATCTTGGTCGCTTGTGACACATCTTTACACTTTAAGAATCTTTTCTAGCTTCTTCATGGCTGCCCTTCCCAGTCTCAATAATGATAATAATTATTGCATGGCGGTGTGTCCAGTATAGCCAGGAGATCCAAAGATTGTCTGGCAGTCAGGAGATCTAGCTCTTTAGCAGGATGCACCATTGATGCATTATGCACCACTAGGTGGCGAGCTAGACTTATTTTTTGGGCTGAGAGAGCTGTGAGAGAACTGTGACTGACCCAAGGTCACTCAATTGGTGTAGTGGTTAAGTGTGCGGACTGTAATCTGGGAGAACCGGGTTTTATTCCCCACTCCTCCACTTGCAGTTGCTGGATGACCTTGGAAAAGCCATAGTTCTGACAAGAGCTGTTCTGTCAAGGACAGTTCTGTCAAGAGCTCTCTCAGCCCCACCGACCTCACAGGGTGTCTGTTGTGGGGAGGGGAAGGGAAAAGGAGTTTGCAAGCCACTCTGAGACTCCGAGTGAAGGGCAGGGTATAAATCCAATCTCCTCATCATCATCCTCCCCTTCTTCTTCTTCCTCTTCCTCTTCTTCATGTGGAGGAGTGGGAAATCAAACCCAGTTCTACGAAATTAGAGTCCTGCCTCTCTTAACCACTGCACCAAACTGGCTCTCTATTTCTAAACGTGGCTTGAGAAATTATCTATGCTGAATTGATACACCGAACGTTTTAGGGACAGTCGTCATTGCAAGTTAACAGACATACAAGCATCTAAAGAATCATTTTAATCTATCAGCCACCAGTGGTAGCCTGATTCAGATCAGGACCACAGCACTCGGGGAGGGGAGTTGAGTGTAACAATGAAAGAAAGTTAAGGTAGCAGTGTAATGCATAAATAAATGTACCCACAAAGCAGTTGAGAGCCTATTTTGAGATGTGGTTTTGAATATGTCTACAATACGTATGTCAATACTTACCTATACTTGCATTGGTGGAAAGAAATTAAACAGGTAACTTAATACATCTCTCATACACACACACCCGCCGGTCCTTTCACTCTACAGGAAATGTTTCCCTGACCTGGCGCTTGTTTATAAATAAACCACAATGCAGATTTCTTACTCCTAGTTTGTGTGCAGTTTGGCAACTGAAGAAGCTTGAGGGTGCTTTGGCGGCAAATCACTTGCAAACGAGATATAGATTCCTGAGTTTGCTATGAAGTGTTTGGTTTTGAGTCAGACTGAAGACCATCTGTGGAAAATGCTGGCTCTCAACACCACGCCAAATGAGTCCAGCTTTGGATTTCCGCATATCAATCTAGGCTTGATATACTCTCTGTTTCTTGCATAGAAACTTCCCCCCTTGCCCCCGTGGACAGTGAAGAAGTTTCAGATCAAGGGCAATGTTTGCTACTGCTGTTATTTGTGTGTGTGTGAAGTGCTGTCAAATTGCTTTCAACTTTTCAGCTAAATATTAGGAAGAACTTCCTGATGGTCAGAGAGGTTCTGCAATGGAACAGGCTTCCTCGGGAGGTGGTGGGCTCTCCTTCTTTGGAGGTTTTCAAGCAGAGGCTGGATGGCCATCAGACAGCCATGCGGATCCTGTGAACTGAGGCAGATCATGAGAGGGAGGGCAGGAAGGGTTGCCTCAGGGAGGTCTTGGGGCCCTTTCTTACATGCCCAGGGAAATGCTGATTGCCACTTTGGGGCCAGGCAGCAATTCTTCTCCAGGCCAGTTTGGCCAGGGATCCTGGATGTTAGTTGTTGTAGATTTTCCAGGCTGTATGGTCATGGTCTTGGCATTGTAGGACCTGACGTTTCGCCAGCAGCTGTGACTGGCATCCTCAGAAGTATAACAAAGAAAGATGGAGTACTCGTGCACAGAGAGAACTCAATCTTTCTGTGCTATACCTCTGAGGATGCCAGTCACAGCTGCTGGCGAAATCTCGGGTCCTACAATGCCAAGACCACAGCCATACAGCCTGGAAAATCTACAACTAATGAACTCCAGCCGTAAAAACCTTCGACAACATCCTGGATGTTTTTTTGCCATCTTCTGGGCATGGAACAGGGGTCACAGGTTGTGTGTGGGAAGAGTATTTGTGAATTTCCTGCATTGTACAGGGGGTTGGACTAGATGACCCTGGAGGTACCTTCCAACTCTATGATTCTATGATTCATGGCAACCTTAAGAGCATAAAAAGAGCCAAGCTGGATCAGACCAAAGGCCCATCTCGTCCAGAATTCTGTTCACACGATGGTCAAGTAGCTACCTCTGGGAAGCCCACAAACAGGAAGACTGTGACAGCCTCATCATTCCTGTGTCCCCCAGAAATGGATACAAAAAGGCATACTGCCTCTGGTACTGGAGGGAGTATCTGCCCATCATGACTAGTAGCCACTGATAGACCTCATGAATGAAGGACCTCCAAATCATCCTATTGTAGCTGAATGAGTGTCTTCCAGCCTGGAGGTCCTGTATCCAGTACTATATTTTCATTCATTTGGGGTTGTCTCATCATAGGGTTCTTGAGTTATGATAAGATCAGAAGAGGTTCACCATTGCCTGCTTCTACACAGTACTATTCGTTACTTAGGGATGGGTAAATATAGAATCAGAGAATCACAGAGTTGGAAGGGGCCATACAGGCCATCTAGTCAAACCCCCTGCTCAATGCAGGATCAGCCTAGAGCATCCCTGACAAGTGTTTGTCCACCCACTGCTTAAAGACTGCCGGTGAGAGGGAGCTCACCAGCTCCCTAGGCAGCTGTCACGGCTCAGGTGGGGTGTCACCTGTCGCTGCCACCACTCTGGATTTAGGAACCCTTGAGAAGGCCCAGAGCACCCTCCCAAGACCTTCAGACCTCCCTTTTGGCTGAATAATAGGTGTGAGGACCAGGCAGAGTGAACAATGAAGATAGTTTATTTTATAGGAGGTCAAACAAACAAGGTGCAGAAATATAACAGTAAGTGGGTGAAAAGAAAAATCAAATGCCCTAACGCGTCTAAATATATACTGTCCCTAGCTCACTATCTCAAGTGGCCTTAGACTACTCACCCATCCCTCAGGATGAGGGTTTCTTCCCACAGCAGCCTTCCTTCTGGCTCTGTGCCAGAACAGCTTTCCCTGTTGTACCAGTTCTCTTATTCCCCAGCCCTTTTCTTCCCTATTGGTCAAAATCGGCACCAAACTTCCCAAGGCCTTCTGGGATTTGTAAACCAAGCCTCCTCCTCCTGCTAGCCAGGCTTCCTGGGCCTAGTAGGCCTCTGGTGGCACAGCCCAGATCATGACAGCAGCTGATTCCACTGTTGCATGACTCTTACTGTAAAAACATTTTCCCTAATATCCAGCCAGTATCTTTCCACCTGTAATTTAAACTATTGTGAGTCCTCTCCTCTGCTGCCAACAGGAACAGCTCCCTGCCTTCCTTGAAGTGACAGCCCTTCAAATACTTCAAGAGAGCAATCACGTTCCCCCTCAACCTCCTACTCTCCAGAATGAGACTCCAGACTCCAAGTCCCTCAGTCTTTCCTCACAGGGCTTGGTCTCCAGGCCCCTGATCTTCCTCTTGGCTCTCCTCTGCACCCACTCCATTCTGTCCACATCCTTTTTGAAGTGAGGCCTCCAGAACTGCACACAATACTCCAGGTGCGGCCTGACCAATGCCGTGTACAGCAGGACCAACACATCTTGCAATCTGGATGTTATGTTTGGATGTTATCCATGATTAGTGTTTGGATGGGAGACCACCAAGGAAGACAAGGTTTGCTCCACAGAGGCAGGCAATGTCAAACCACCTCAGTTGATCTATTACCTTGAAAACCCTATAGGGTCACCATGTCAATTGCAACAAGAAGGGACTTTCCATCACCAAGCACACACCCCATACATTGACCATCTCTAGCACATTTCATGAGTCTCATGCTCATGGAGTCACCCATAATCTTATGGTTCAGGCACATCTTTGTTAACAAAGTCAAAACTTTGGAGAAGAAGTGTCTTGAGTTGGAATTTGAAGGAAAATGGTTGGAAAAAAATATGCTGGGTGCTGTTTGGCAAAAAAAAAAACACACCCTCTTCCATTTAAAATTATTGGAATGTCCATTTTCATCCTGGATTTTCGTTGATGAATTTCTCATTCTGCTTGGTCCTTTTACAGCATTTCCATGCCATTTATATGCCATTTACACACATACATTCAATTGATGCAAAAACTGGCATCAAACAGCAACATTTTTATCAAAGTTCATTAAAACAGTTGGAAAAGGAAACAGGCATCATTTCGTCCCGAATGTCGAGAAACTATAAAAAGAAAACTTGAACTTTCAAACAGAACCTGAGCTGTCATGAAATCCCATAACTTCCCAAAGTAGGACACCCCTAAGAGGGTAAGCTGAAGACCAAAGAACTCTTTTGTTACAAAAAACCTTTGCAGGTTCTTCACTTTTTTTAATTCCAAATTTGCCATGCATTTGTTTCTTTCCCCCTTTAAACCTTAATTAGCTCCATCGTCGGGGTAATTTATTAATTATGAGAAACCTTTCCGGTTAATTAAGAGGTGCAGTTAGCACAGTATGTAATGCCATAGCTAAATTAATTGTTTAATTCTTGCAGAGAGAAGGGGGGGAGGAGGGGAAAACCCCAGCCCAAATGTGACCCTCCTGGAGTTTTACTGAATGTCATTGTTCCACACCAAAGACCGGAAAATGTAACTAATTAGCCGAAAAAGGGCCGAGCACATCTATTACCATTGAGTGAGGTTGTCAGGGAAGACGAAAGCATCTGAGCCCAGGTTGGTGTCCCACCTCATTAAGCCGAGGGGACCAATGGAAATGGTTGGCATTAAACGTTGAAACAATATGGAGCCGTTACTTAATTAAATCGGCATATGTGCCCAAGCTATGAATAACTATCTCCACCTGTTCTGGGATGTAGCTCCTTGGAGTTTGTCACCCTACATTGTACATTGTCACCTAGATCTGTCAATATGTCTGTCTTTCAGAAGGTGGGCCGTATTGCAAAGCAATCAGTCAGGGAATGGAACGCATTATTGATGTACTCGCTCCAACCACATGGGATTATTTTTAAATGCATCCTAAAAAGACCCAGTTCCTTGCAGCTGAGGCGAGGCAACAGCAGATGGAGAGGTGGATGGAAGCATTTGGGGGCCCCCAGGTTGGATCCCACCAACTGGAGATCCATATGACAGTATGAGAGAACAAAGCTTTAAATAATGGCCCATAAGTGGGGGTGCTAATTCTGGGTCGAGAGATTCCTGGAGATTGTGGGATTGGAGCCCTGTTTTGATATTTTGCAATCTGCCTTGAGTTTCAGTGAGAAAGAATATAAGAACATAAGAACATAAGAGATGCCAATGTTGGATCAGGCCAAAGGCCCATCCAGTCCAACACTCTGTATCACACAATGGCCAGAAATACCAGTTCCATATGCTTATCTAATTCCCTTTTGAAGCCGTCCATGCTTGTAGCTGCCACCACTTCCTGTGGCAGTGAATTCCATGTGTTAATCACTCTTTGGGTGAAGAAGTACTTCCTTTTATCCGTTCTAACCCGACCGCTCTGCAGTTTCATGGAGTGCCCACGAGTTCTTGTATTGTGAGAAAGGGAGAAAAGTACCTCTTTCTTTACCTGCTCTTTCCCATGCATAATCTTATAAACCTCGATCATGTCACCCCTCAGTCGTCTTTTCTCCAAGCTAAAGAGCCCTAAGCGCTTTAACCTTTCCTCATAGGGAAAGTGTTCCAACCCTTTTATCATTCGAGTTGCCCTTTTCTGCACTTTTTCCAAAGCTATAATATCTTTTTTAAGGTGTGGTGCCCAGAACTGCACACAGTATTCCAAATGAGGTCTCACCATTGATTTATATAGGGGCATTATTATATTGGCTGATCTGTTTTCAATACCCTTCCTAATAATCCCCAGCATAGCATTTGCCTTCTTTATTGCAGTCACACACTGTCTCGACATTTTCAGTGAGTTATCTACTACAACTCCAAGATCTCTCTCTTGCTCAGTCTCTGCCAGTTCAGACCCCATCAATGTGTATTTATATTTAGGATTTTTGGCTCCAATGTGCATCACCTTGCACTTGGCCACATTGAACCCCATTTGCCATGTTGATGCCCACTTGCCCATCTTTGACAGATCCCTTTGGAGTGCCTCACAATCCTCACTGGTTTTCACCACCCTGAACAACTTCGTATCATCCGCAAATGTAGCCACTTCACTGCTTACTCCCGACTCCAAATCATTAATGAACAAGTTAAAAAGCAGTGGACCAAGTACTGATCCCTGCGGTACCCCACTGCTTACCCCCCTCCACTGAGGTAAGCTATAAAATTAAATCCCTAAGTAAATAAACCTGATGATGCCCAAGAGCAGATCTTCAGCTATTGACCGAAATGCTGTCCAACCCCCTACTGATCCACTGGCTACCAGTAAAACCTAAAATTCTTCCTGGAAGCTAAGATTTCTGAACTGAGGCTAGCTCAAGATGGGTAGCCAGATTAGTTTGTCTGTAGCGGTAGAAAAGAGCCAGAGTCCAGTAGCACCTTCAAGACTAACAAAAATTGTGGCAGGAGATGAGCTTTCGTGAGTCACCGCTCGCTTCTTCGGAACTGAGCCTATCGTACTTGGGCCACATGATGAGAAGACAAGATCGCTTGAAAAGACAAGAATGCTGGGAACAGTCGAAGGCAACGCGGGACAAGACGAAGACCGAAACTGAAATGGATTGATTCAATCAAGGAAGCCCTCAGTTTGCGAGACCCGAGCAAGGCTGTTAATGATAGTACATTTTGGAGGACGTTCATTCATAGGGTTGCCCAAAGTTGGAAATGACATGGCAGCACTTAATACGTGCACAAAATCTAAAATACGATGGAAAACGAGAGTTGCCAGGTCCCAACGATGTGCTGGTGGGAGGTGGGAGGGAACTTTCCAGGAGTGGAGAAGAGTGCCACAACGTGCCTACGTCACCAGGAAGTGACATAGGCACTTTGGGGATGTTGGGCAGAGACGATCTGGGGGTTTTTTGGGCAAAACTCTATGGTAAAACGTTCATTCATAGGGTTGCCCAAAGTTGGAAATGACATGGCAGCACTTAATACGTGCACAAAATCTAAAATACGATGGAAAACGAGAGTTGCCAGGTCCCAACGATGTGCCGGTGGGAGGTGGAACTTTCCAGGAGTGGAGAAGAGTGCCACAACGTGCCTACATCACCAGAGCATTGTGACACAACATCCCCGACGTGCCTGCATCACTTTTGGGTTATGTATGCATGTTGTGGTTACTTCCAGCTTCTCAGAGGTAAGGGGGGTAATTTGGGGGGGGACTGGTGGGGTCTGGCAAGCCTATGGAAAACACTGAGTATATGTAGAGACAATGGCATTTCTTCCCTCTCCCTTCAGAGCTATTTCATCCTCTTCTAACTCTCCGCCTTTAGGCCAGCATGTCATGTTTCTTCATGAGAGAGGGCACACTAGCTTCCAAATCCAAGCCAAGAGAGGTGGCCCATTACACATGGCCTAGGGAACTCTGTCTGGGTTCCATTCCCACCGTTCCCCATGCCCGAGCGTGCCGCTGCTCTCTGTTACGTATTAATTTTGCTGCTGCTTCTTTTTTGCGGGAACTCATCTGCATGCCATTTCATCAAACCAAATTACCTTTGTCAATTTGCCGTGGAAGCGTAATGAGTTATTTAGACAGCTCTAACAATAGAGGGGATTTGACCTGCTGGGTTTCAAAGGTCGCCGGAAATCATTTCGAAAAGTCTGGATAAGTAGGCCCTTTCTTGGTTCCAAAGGCGGACCTCCCCATCACCCCCCCCCCACACTTTGTCATAAGTCAAGACGGACAAAAATGTTAAAATAAAAGGGTAAATGTTGGCTAATATGTCAGTTCTGTGTCTATAATGAATAGAATGTTCTCCTTTTTTAATGGTTATCTTAAAATCGACTTATCCTTTATGACGTTTCTTATATTTGTTGTTGAAAATGAAAAAGTGAATAAAAAATTACTTAAAAAATAAATAAAAGGGGGGGAGGTAGACGAAAACCACCACCTTTCTGGGTGTCCCATTTCACTCCAGTGCTCTACACAGTACAATCTTCTACTAGGGTATCGTCGGCACACAAGGACACCAGAAAGGTACAAAAAACGACCTTTTAGAAAAGCAGAATGAAATATGACCTTTAGTTACCTCATAAAAACCTGAAATATGGCGTCCGTGCAGATCTCCAATTTGTGTTTACGGAATGAATTTATCAGCACAATAGAACAGCAAAGTGGGAAGGGGGGGAAGAGAGAGAAAAGCCTTTAATAACTCCACGGAGATTTCAGACATTGCCAGAGGCTGAATGTGGGATGTGTCCAGGAACGCAGTAATGGCTTACCTGCTGGTTACCTTTGCATACATCAGCGCCAAGGGAAGGACTTGGCTCCCCCTCCCTTTTCTTTTCATCTAATTACACCGTTTCCCCAAAAAGTGCAAATGTTGTTTTCATTTCCAGGCACTAAGCATATTCACGAAAGGTTTGTTTAAGCTGTTCTGGTTGAGATTTTGTTTTAGCGCCACTGACGGTCCAGAGGAAGAAAAGACCTTAGCCACAGGAAGGGGTCTCTGAGACTTATGTGTGCCTGACTGGAGACCAAATCCTATGAGGGAAGGCTGAGGTACTCAGGAATGTTCAGCCTGGAGAAGGAGGAACTGTGGCTCAGGGGCAAAGCATCTGCTTGGCGTGCAGAAGGTCCCAGGTTCAATCCCCGGCATCTCCAGTTAACAGGATCGCATAGGAGGTGATGTGGAAGACCTCAGCCTGAGACCCTGGAGAGCTGCGGCCAGTCTGAGTAGACAATACTGACTCTGATGTACCAAGTGTCTGATTCAGTATAAGACAGCTTCGTAAGTCTATATATATGAGGAGTTTGAAGGGGGCATGATTGTTCCCTTTAAGTATTTGAAAGGCTGTCCCTTAAATGAGGGCAGGGAGGAGGAGGAGGTGGTGGAGGTGGTGGTGGTGGAGGAGGAGATTGGATTTCTAGCCTGCCCTTCACTACCCGAAGGAGTCTCAGAGCGGCTTACCATCTCCTTTCCCTTCCCCTCCCCACAAGAGACACCCTGTGAGGTAGGTGAGGCTGAGAGAGCTCTCTTGAGAACTGCCCTTGAGAGAACAGCTCTGAAAGATCTTGTAACTGACCCAAGGTCATACCCAGAGCTGCATGTGGAGGAGTGGGGAATCAAACCCGGTTCTCCCAGATTAGAGTCCGCGCTCCTAACCACTGCACCAAACTGGCTCTCAAGTCTTTTAGTCCAACAAGTTAGCCACTGCACTAGACTGGCTCTCCAGTACTTTGTTCTGTTTTTGAAGTCTGTATAGAACATTGTGTGTGTACATTTTAGTCTGATAGCCTCCCACCAATTACTAATGCACACGTGCATTGATAAAACACTGCACAAAAGAAAAGCAATATTGAAACACCACACAAAAGAATCTTGATGCCATCATTTGTATTAAAACAGAAAAGTTGCCTGTGGGGCATACTTTTTAGTAGTTCAAATCATGTCTTTCTTGCCATTTCCAAACAGGGAACTGATAATCTGGTGAGCCCCTTGGATGTGTTGGAACAGATTTGGATGTGTCTCTCTTGCATTATTATGCTACTTTCTCACACAATTATATTGGGGGGGGGGTTTCAGATCAGCCATGCTTATATCCTTTGCCATTCATTTGCTGCCACCTGTCGTTTAAGAAAAATATAGTTAAAAGATGAAAAATGCTTGACTTGTGACTTACTATTTATATCTCTCAGTGTGCTTTCTGTGTCTGTTATCGAGTTCATGCACTGTTCGTTCTCCACTTCTCCCATGTTTATTGATAAGAACAGAATTATAATTGTGATTTTTTTTCCAGTTTGAGACCATTAACACTATTACATTGTCTAATGGTAGGGAAGGTTTGATGATCGAATCATGCCAGACAGTTAAAAAAAGAATAAGAAATAAAAACGGTGATCATAGCAAGCCACTCAGAGGTTGACAAGAGGAACTGCAGCAAACAGAATCTGCAGTAGTCTCACCCTGTAGAATAGCCAGCTATTGCGCTGGAAAAATATATGCTTGATGTGAACTCTGACAGTCAAGGTGTTCCAATCAGGATCTGATGGAATCCAATCAGCTCTCCTAGCATCTGTTGGAAGGAATCATGCAAGGTAAATTCACCCGGAGATTGTGTTGAATTTCCCAGCATGCCTACCTGTTTTGTCAATGAACACATACACATGGTTAGCGAGCGGCAAATGAAAGGAAAGGTGCGTGCTCCAATTCTGGATTGGATTTTATAAAGTCTCCCGGTTCAAACAAATCTCAGGATGAGTGGAGCCTAAGTCGAACCATCTCATCCTTTGCCGTCCCCTTCCTCTGTTACCTTCAGTCTTTCCCAGCATCAGGGTCTTCTCCAGGGAGTGCTCCCTTCTCATATGGTAGCATTTATTAATTCATATTCTGCTTTCCTTGCCAGTTGGGATTCAAAGTGGCTTAGAACATTGTTCTCCACCCCTTCACTTTCTCACAGTAACCCATCTGTGAGGCAGGTCAGGTTGAAACAGCTGAAGGTTTTACAATAAGATGACAAAAACAACATACGCCCCAAATTAAAAGTCAATATGTTAAGAAATGACACATATAAATATAGACCAGTGATCCAGAAAGTACACCAAATACAATAAATTTGACAATTATAGGCCCCGGTCACACGGAGCATTAGGCACGCTAGAGAGACGGAAGATAGGCGGATTTTCCGGGCGCGATCTCACCACCACATCTGGGAAGCGTAGAGCTCCCATGGCTCACCCGAGGCTTCACTCCGAAGATGCGCTGTAAAAAACTAGTACCTCTGAGGTACTAGTTTCCAGAAAGCGCGGGGCAAGGGTGGGCATCAGATCACGTTTCCGGTGTTAGCTCGTGGCATACGGTGCCCGCCCATGTCCCATCACGAAAAGGGGTTTTTTTTGTCAAGTCTCCACGAGTGCGCACAAGCACCCAACGGGGCATATGAACACTTGGGTTAAAAAAAACAACACAACCCCCGCGGCGGCGCTTCTTTGCCACGCCGCAGGAGTGAGGTATGATCGGCACCTCCCCCCAACCATGGGACGTCAGCGGGATGTCTGGCAGGACGTTTGATCCGGCTGCCGCGCAGTAGTTCGCTCCGGGGCAAACAGCCACGCCTCCCCCCGCGATATCCAGCCCATGTGGCCGGGGCCATAATGTTTCAAATTTAAATAAACACTAGCTAAATAACTAAAGTGAAACCACAACAAAACAAGAAGAAGAAGAGGAGGAGGAGGAGGAGGAGGAGACGACGACTGGATTTATGTTTAGTCATGCCGGCCACATGACCACGGAGACGTCTTCGGACAGCGCTGGCTCTTCGGCTTTGAAACGGAGATGAGCACCACAACCCTAGAGTCGGGCTTTCGAGCAAGGGAACCTTTACCTTTACCTAACATTCTGCATAAGAATGCACTGTAAAGTACCAAGAAGACAGCATTTCTTTAGGGTATAACCTCGCCAAAGTTAAATCTCACAGATCTCACATGGGTGGGAGTGAGGAATCAAACCCGATTCTCCCAGATTCGAGTTTGCGCTCCTAACCACTACACCAAACTGGCTCTACTAAACTTATTTATGATTGTATTTAGAGCTATAACTGACTACATGTCTGCATTACAAAACTAAGAACTCTTTGGGGTGGGCGACATGGGAGACAGTCATTCTTTGCTATCCATTCAATTACGGGGGACCACAATTCAACAAAATGAGAGCTATATGGATTTGATTCAATCTGTATCTGTTGGACAAATCCCCCCCCCCCATAATAAATATATCCCAGCTCTTCTTGTGCCAATCTGATAACGGGGCTGAGAATCTGTGACCAGCCCCAGGTCACCCAGCAAGCTTCCTTGTTAGAATGGGGACTTGAACTCAAGTCTCCCAGGATCCTAGTCCGATACTCTATCCACTGTGTCAGACTGGTTGTACACAGGTAACATTGCTCATTAAAGGGTGCGGGGGATCCATGAGTTACTCAAGACCACTGGTTTCAATGTCTTTACTGTGAAGTAACATTCTGCATGGAGCTGTGGTGGCTCAAGTGGTTAAGACGCTGAACTGCAGGCTGTGGAAGGTCGGTAGTTCAGCAGTTCGAGACCCGAGTGTGCCGCAAGGCGGGGTGAGCTCCCGTCTCTAGTTCCAGCTCCTGCCAACCTAGCAGTTCGAAAGCAGGAAATTGCAAGTAGATAAATAGGGACCACTTCGGTGGGAAGGTAACAGCGTTTCGTGCGCCTTGGTGTTTAGTCATGCCGGCCACATGACCACGGAGACGTCTTCGGACAGCGCTGGCTCTTCGGCTTTGAAACGGAGATGAGCACCGCAACCCTAGAGTCAGACTCGACTGGCTTTCGAGCAAGGGAAATTTTACCTTTACCTAACATTCTGCATAAGAATGCACTGTAAAGTACCAAGAAGACAGCATTTCTTTAGGGCGTAACCTCGCCAAAGTTAAATCTCACAGATCTCACCGGGACAGGTTTAAGAACGTGTTCCTCTCTCGGAGAAATCACGCCCTTTGTATACATCCTTTCCTCTTGACTCCTTTTTTTTTTAAAAAAAATACACTATTCCATGTGATTACATTCCATATACAGTAATTACAGCTTGCGACTAGATCAAACAGTGTGTTTTCCCAAACCAGCGGTAATCAAATCAAATGCTTTAAATTCACCATTTGACATAATTACTATAAATATGACAGGAAACGATATTTCTGGGATGCATAAATTTGTAACTGTGTCAAATGACTGCCTGGTGCGAGGAGGGATGCCTCATGATCTTGAGAAAGAAGTGCGGCGGTGTGTGTGTGTGTGGGGGAATACAGTCCTCCCTATGGAGTCAAGCCTCCTTGGAGATTGAGCCTTGGGGAGATCTTGGAACGGAAGCCAAAAAAGAGAAGATATAACAGATAACAAATATCACCACCCTTTAGTGATGCAGTGGTGCAACTCTGAGAGAAAATGTTTCTAAGCCAGGAATACGATCTGCTGAATCAGATGGCAAGCAAGACTGAAACACATGGAATCTTAGAATCACGGAGTCGGAAGGGGCCATACAAGCCATCTAGTCCGGGGGTGGCCAAACTTGCTTAAGAGCCAGTTTGGTGTAGTGGTTAAGCACGTGGACTCTAATCTGGGAGAACCGGGTTTGATTCCCCACTCCTCCACTTGCCCCTGGCTGTTCTTGAAAAAGAGCAGTTTCTGTCCAGTTTCTGTCAGAGCTCTCTCAGCCCCACCTACCTCACAGGTTGTCTGTTGTGGGGAGGGGAAGGGAAAGGCGTTTGTGAGCCGTTCTTAGACTCCTTTGGGTAGTGAAGGGCAGGGTATAACTCCAATCTCTTCTTCTTCTTCTTTTACCTCACAGGGTGTCAGCTGTGGGGAGGGGAAGGGAAAGGAGTTTGTAAGCCGCTCTGAGACTCCTTTGGGTAGTGAAGGGCAGGGTATAAATCCAATCTCTTCTTCTTCTTCTTTTACCTCACAGGGTGCATGTTGTGGGGAGGGGGAGGGAAAGGAGTCTGTAAGCCGCTCTGAGACTCCTTTGGGTAGTGAAGGGCGGGGTATAAATCCAATACCTTCTTCTTCTTCTTAACGTAAAAGCCACATAGAATAAACACCAGATATTTGAGAGCCACAATATTACATGTTTTTTTTTAAAACTGGGAAATATGCAAATTTGCTTTTAATTAAATGAGACTGCTGAAGATAATAACAAAAGAGGTAAAAGCAGGTATTGATAATGGTATTTGTTTGCCCGATAATATTTGTTTGCTAATAATATTTAGCTTCCCCAGCCACCCT
>NW_015169223.1:181772-183238 GCF_001447785.1 Gekko japonicus
CTCTCCTTTTAATCCAAGTTCACTGGGGTGTCCTCCAAGCAATCCTGCACTAAAATCGAATTCAGCCTTCTTTTTACCCCCCCCCCCATTCTGCACTAAAACCAAATTCAACCTTCTTTTTATTCTGGTGGTTTGTATTTCCCCCCTCTTCTGCATTACGTTACCTCCCTTTGGTGGTCAGCTTGGTTTCAGCCTGCTGTTGCCCTCTGTCTTTTGGATGCTGTTTTGCCCTGGACTTACATCATCTTGACTCAAACACTGAGAAAATCCGGAGAGGCAGGCAAATGTGGAAAGGACCCTGGTCTCCTTACTCCAGAGCACTTCAGAATGGGCCATGAGTTGTGTTGGGAAAATATTACATAAGTGCTGTGAGGTCACAACTGACTGATAGCAGCCCCGGCTAGGCACTTTCCAGGCAAATGTGAAGCTGAAGACCCCCTGACAAGCACCACTCATTAGCATATTAGGCCGCACCCAAATGTTACCAGAAGTGTGGTCATCCAGCCCCACCAGCCTTTTGCTTCTTATTCCGTTTACCTTGTTTGTTGTCAAAACCCAGAGCTTTTTTTTGTGTGGTCAGCTTGGTTTCAGCCTGCTGTTGCCTTCTGTCTTTTGGATGCTGTTTTGCCCTGGACTTACATCATCTTGACTCAAACACTGAGAAAATCCGGAGAGGCAGGCAAATGTGGAAAGGACCCTGGTCTCCTTACTCCAGAGCACTTCAGAATGGGCCATGAGTTGTGTTGGGAAAATATTACATAAGTGCTGTGAGGTCACAACTGACTGATAGCAGCCCCGGCTAGGCACTTTCCAGGCAAATGTGAAGCTGAAGCCGTTTGCCCTGGCCTTCCTCAGTAGAGCCTTCCTTGGTGGTCTCCCATCTAAGTACCAACCCTGCTTAGCTTCCAAGAGCTGACTGTACTGCACTGCCTTCCCTCCTGCTTTCCTAGTTAGCTCACTCCAGCTCAAGTGGTTAAGACGCTGAACTGCAGGCTGTGGAAGGTCAGTAGTTCAGCAGTTCGAGACCTGAGTTGCCACATGATGGAGTGAGCTCCCATCTCTAGTTCCAGCTCCTGCCAACCTAGCAGTTCGAAAGCAAGAAATTGCAAGTAGATAAATAGGTACCACTTCGGTGGGAAGGAAACAGCGTTCCGTGCACCTTGGTGTTTAGTCATGCCGGCCACATGACCACGGAAATGTCTTCGGACAGTGCTGGCTCTTCGGCTTTGAAACGGAGATGAGCACCGCAACCCTAGAGTCGGACTCGACTGGCTTTCAAGCAAGGGAACCTTTACCTTTTAACATCACACTAGGATAGACATAAGAACATAAGATACGCCACTGCTGGATCAGGCCAAAGGCCCATCCGGTCCAACACTCTGTGTCACACAGTGGCCAGAAATACCAGGTGCCATCAGGAGGTCCACCAGTGGGGCCAGGACATTAGAAGCCCTCCCACTGTTGCC
>NW_015169223.1:183442-190285 GCF_001447785.1 Gekko japonicus
GCTCTGTGTCACACAGTAGAGAAAACCCAGGTGCCATCAGGAGGTCCACCAGTGGGGCCAGAACTCCAGAAGTCCTCCAACTGTTGCCCCTCCAATTGTTGCTCTATCATGAGAGCTGGCTGTCATACAGAGGATGGTACGGAGTTGTTTTCTGTCGCCCCAGAAGGTCGGACCAGAACCAATGGGTTGAAATTAAATCAGAAGATGTTTTCAGCTAAACATTAGGAAGAAATTCCTGACACTTAGAGTGGTTGCTCAGTGGAACAGGCTTTCTCAGGAGGTGGTGGGCTCTCCTTCTTTGGAGGTTTTCAGACAGAGACTAGATGGCCATCTGCCAGCAATGCTGATCCTGTGAATTTAGGCAGATCTTGAGAGGGAGGGTAGGAAGGGTTGCATCAGTGCTTAGTTCTCGTGGCCCTTTCTTACAGGCTCAGGGAAATGCCAATTGCCACTTCGGGGTCAGGAAGCAATTTTTCTCCAGGCCAGTTTGGCCAGGGATCCTGGAGGTTTTTGCACAGCAGTCACTGAGGGTGTGGAGGGGAGGTATTTCTGTATTTCCTGCATTGTGCAGGGGGTTGGACTAGATGACCCTGGAGGTTCCTTCCAACTCTATGATTCTGTGATTTGTCTCCAAATATCTCTTCAAACAGTTGCCAACTGAGCAGAGCAGTTATGCAGCCAGGATAGAGAGCTAGTAGATCAAGAAGGAGGAGGAGGAGGAGGAGGATATTGGATTTATACCCCGCCCTTCACTCAAATTCTCAGAGCAGCTTACAAATTCCTTTCCCTTCCCCTGCCCACAACAGACACCCTGTGAGGTAGGTGGGGCTGAGAGAGCTCTTAGAACTGTCCTTGAGAGAACAGCTCTGACAGAACTATGGCTTGCCCAAGGTCATCCAGCAGCTGCAAGTGGAGGAGTGGGGAATCAGACAAACCTGATTATTTCAGATTAGAGTCCATGCACTTAACCACTACACCACACTGGCTCGCAATAGATCTCAATCGGGATGCATAAGAACATGTATCATTATTAAGGAACACAGTGCAAACAAACTATTGAATTTGCTGCCGATTCAGATGGATTGGCAAACAGTTTGACACATTATTGAACTGATCGTTGAAAAATGGTGTCTCTGTTCGCGACTGGCAAGCAGGGCACAAGCCAAACCAAAAGGTGTTCGAGCATTCCTAGGTCGGGGGCCATTTTCCAGGCTTGCATTCAGCATTGCGTCTCACAGTCTTGACCTTGGAGAGCCTTCATTTAAATGGAGGTGTCAAACTCATTTGTTACGAGCAAACCAAAAGGTGTTCGAGCATTCCTAGGTCGGGGGCCATTTTCTAGGCTTGCATTCAGCATTGTGTCTCACACTCTTGACCTTGGAGAGCCTTGGTTTAAATGGAGGTGTAAACTTATTTGTTACGAGGGCCGGATCTGACATAAATGTCAGTTTGTTGGGCTAGGCCATCTGTGCCATAAAATGTAATGCCAGGTACCAGAGATATAAACTTTCTAAAGGACACAGACAAACCCAATTAACGATATTATTTTTTTAACTCAACATACAAACAAAAGCAATTGATTCCTAGCAGTGAAAGCGAGTACTTTACTGGAGAATCCATAAAAGCCCAATAAATGTATTTAATCATATGCAAGACTAGCTTTTTCCCCCAAGGGATACCATAAAAAGGGGAGTACTTTACATTTCCATTCATACCAGTTGCTTGTGGGTCGGGTAAGAGCCCTGGATGGGCCGGTTCTGGCCCCCGGGCCTTATATCTGTCACCCCGGTTTAGACTCTTTAGAAGTCAGTCTGAAACAGTTGCCATGTTTGTGTACAGTGGTACCGTGAAATGCTTTCCACATGATACCTTCTTGTTGTTCCTCTCTTCCATTGCAACCTGTTAGCCGTAATGGCAGAGTGGACCTTGCCTCTGAGTGCTTGTAAACAACCTCTGTTTATAGAACGTGTTAGAACAACCACGGCTACGTTGAATGACAGATATGTGCTTTGACGACTTTGATGAGAAATCTCTAATGGAAATGTCCTTCCTCTTTGAATTCAGCCGCTGCTTTCAAGTTGGTGGGGAGAGGGAGCGAGTGAACACAATGGTAGGGATTGATATTTAGCTGTCCTGTGAACAAACGTATTCAACCAAGGCCAACGTTAGGGAGCCAATTATTTCCCATATATTTTCATTCTAAGGCGCTGTTCAGCGAAGAGTGATTTTATGCAGCTCGCGAGTGATGCTGTTAACCTGCACGTTTTGATAGCCATCTGGCAAAAAAATAAATTAAAAAAATTAAGGCTTTTGGAACTTGTGCCTAGAGGTTTCAGAAGCAACCCAACATTACTCGGAAGGAAGCTGAGGTTAAGCGTGTAACCATGGATCAGACCGTCGTCAGCTGTGTCTCAGGACGTGGGATTTCTGCCAAAGATCTCCCGATCTCCAGACATAGGCCAAAAGATTCCAAAATTATGGAAATGGAACACTAGTTTAGATCTTAAATTTGCATTAATTAATTCTTCCAATCCCTTAAAGGCGATACAAATCTATGGAAAGGGTTACATCCAAACAAGTAGTAAAACCTCAAATTGCGGCATGGTTCGATTGAGAATGTAGGAATATTAAAGCCCATTTACATTCCATTAATTGTAAATCCCGTTATTCCACAGCTACCTGTGGATCAGACCGAAGGTCCATGTAATCCCGTCTTCTGTCCCTCACAAAATCCCCACAGATATTTTTTTTCCTGAGTGAGGATCTCCAGACTTAACCCTACCTTTCACCTGAGGTAAAATTCAGAGACAACTCTAGACGTAATACAGAAGCAGAGGTGGATTTCTATAGGGATTGCTCTGGAGGAAGTGTAGTAGTTTAAGTGTGTGGACTCTAATCTTGGAAAACCGTGTTTGATTCCCCACTTATCCACTTGCACCTGACTGGATGACCTTGGGCAAGCCGTAGTTCTGATAAGAGCTGTTATTGAAAAAGAGCAGTTTCTGTCAAGAGCTCTCTCAACCTCACCTACCTCACAGGGTATCTGTTGTGGGGAGGGGGAGGGAAAGGAGTTTGTAAGCCACTCTGAGACTTCTCTGGGTAGTGAAGGGTGGGGTACAATCTCTTCTTCTCCTTCTTCTTCCTCTGTAGAGGTGCTGTAAAACACTGGTGGTAGAAACTGCTATTAAGTCACAGCCGATTTATGGACAATAGCCGATAGAAGGACAAGTCCTTTTATGGATCAAAAACTGGCTAATTCATAGAAAACAGAGAGTGAGTATAAATGGGCAATTTTCTCAGTGGAGGGTGGTAAGCAGTGGGGTACCGCAGGGATCAGTACTTGGTCCACTGCTTTTTAACTTGTTCATTAATGATTTGGAGATGGGAGTAAGCAGTGAAGTGGCTAAATTTGCGGATGATACAAAGTACAATCTTCTTTTTCTTCTTCCTCTGTAGAGATGCTGTAAAACACTGGTGGTGGAAACTGCTATTAAGTCACAGCGGATGTATGGAGACACTTCGAGGGGTTTTCAAGGCAAGAGACGTTCAGAGGTGGTTTGCCATCGCCTGCTTCTGCATGGTGACCAGGGACACCGTTGGTGGTCTCCCATCCCAACACTAACCAGGGCCGACCCTGCTTAGCTTGCTGTCATCTCAGGAGACCAGGCTAGCCTGGGCTATCCAGGTCAGGGCAGAAGACATACAGAAGTGGTTGGCCATCGCCTGCCTCTCCGTAGCAACCCTGGATTTCCTTGGTGGTCTCCTGTCCAGATACTGACCAAGGCTGACCTTGCATGGCTTCTGAGATCTGACAAGACCAGGCTAGCCTGGGCCATGCAAAACTTTACCTAAAGCCGAGCGTCAAAGCAATGTTTGAAGTTCTTGCTTGAAGTACAGTATCTGAGCCAGGATGGCCAGGCCTCCTGCCTCCCGCCGAAGACCCCTCAGCACTCCTGTACGTTGCCTGCCGATTCATAAAATGCTGGTGGGAGGAAATGAGGGGCATGCCAGCATCACACCAAGGTAGGGATACCATTCCCCAGGTGGCGGTAGGGGATCCTCCGCTTTTGTGGGCTCTTGCCTGCTGCCGGCCACCTGGCTGGCAGGAGGAAATTTCCCCATGATGCACTGACATCTCCTGGAAGTGACATCAGTGCATCGAAGACATCGGGGGCGACGCTCTGCTTTTTGGACAAAAATGGCTTGAGGCCATTTTCACCATAGAGTTTTGCCCAAAAAGCAGAGCATCATCCCTGACATCGCCGATACACTGACATCACTCCTGGGTGATGTCAGCATGCCATGTGATGTCAGCATGCCATGTGATGTCCCCGCCTACGCCCAGAATGCCCCCCAAATCCCCCCACCGGCACGAGAAAGGGACCTGGCAACCCTACACCAAGGGGTTGCCGTCAGTTCTGGTGACAACTGGAAGTGACATCATAGAACGCTGTAGGGATTGCACAGAAATTTAATAGGTTTACCATAGAGTTTTACAATCCCTAGAGCGTCCCATGATGTCACTTCCGGTTTTTACCAGAAATGACATCAACGCACCAGTGTGGTGCCAACACACCAGTTCCCACCTCCGGTTGATGGGGGGGGGAGTTGCCTACTGTGAATTGGCAAACCTAATCTGAGTCATTTTGAGAAGTTTTGAGAAAGAGTATCAACATTGCTCAGAGGGGTTCCTTAAAGTGACGGTAGCAAAATTTGGGTTGATGGGGAGGCATACAAACTCCCCAGTTTGAAAAAAGCCTTATCCTATTGAAATCAGGAGTAGAGCCTTTGGATTCTGGGCCTGATTCAATCTTACATTCATAATTTCCTCTACGACTATCCCACCTTTTATCCAGATAATAAACCTTTACTGTTATGGAGGAATAATTGGCAATAGAGTGCATTTTAAACCTAGGACAGGCTTCAAAAAGTCCTATTTGTCTTGTAAAGATGATTACAAGCCAGTTTGGTGTAATAGTTAAGTGCGTGGACTCTAATCTGGGAGAACCAGGTTTGATTCCCCACTCCTCCACTTGCAGCTGCTGGATGACCTTGGGCAAGCAGCAAGCCATAGTTCTGTCAGAGCTGTTCTTGAAAAAGAGCCATTTCTGTCAGAGCTCTCTCAGCCCCACCTACCTCACAGGGCGTCTGTCGTGGGGAGGGAAAGGGGAAGGAGATTGTAATCCGCTCTGAGACTCTGAGTGAAGGGCGGGGTAGAAATCCAGTCTCTTCTCTTCTTTTTCTTCTACAATCTTCCATAGCCGTCATTTGCTACTACGGTTGCCACCTGCAGCCAGTGACCCATCAGGAGAAATTTGAGGTTGGGGACAGGTGCACTGGTGTCAAACCAGCCCACAGTCTCACTTCCAGTGCACAACCAGCAGTGATATCATCGTGCCAGGGTGACCCTCTAGGTTTCACTCAGAACTTTATGGTTAAATCCTAAAACATGAATGCAAGGAGATGACATCACTTCCGGTTTTGCACCAGAAGTGACGCCACAGATCAGCATGACACCAGAGGGCCTCCCATTTTCTCCCACCTCACATCAGCTCCCGGAGTTGCAATAGGGATTGGGGGTCACTGCCGGACAGAAGTCATTTCGGGGGGGACGCGGGGGGACGCAGTCCCCCCTGGGTGAGGGAGTGTGAGGAAGCCCCGCCCCCTGCTTCCAGCCGCCCCGCTTCCAGCCCTCATTCAGCCAGGAGGAGGCAGGAGAAGAGGGAGGTTAAGTTGCTTCCTCCCCGCCTCTCCCCACCCCTGCCTGCCTGGGGCCAGGGAGGGCCTTGGCGGGGCTTCCTCACACTCCCGCTGGCCTTGCAGGTCCACCGCCGGGCCCCTGATGTCAGGGGGTGTGGCATATGCTAATGAGTTATGCTAATGAGTTCCCCTAGCTCTTTTTCTACGAAATGACCCCTGCTGCCGGATAGTCTCTCGCTATGGTTCGGAACCTGGTCTCCCTATTTACTGCTAGGGCTTGCATGACCGTCTGTGGAACTGAGACTGTTAAGAAAGTAGAGAGAGGGAGTAACGCAGGGCCAGGGGAAAAGGTAGAAAGTGAGGGAACAGCTACGGGAAGGGATCAGTGTTCCCTCTAAGCTGAGTTAGTGTGAGCTAGCTCACAGGGGGTTTTTTGCCTCTGACTCACACGTTTTTGTCTTAGCAGCAGCCAAATCACTCACTCACAACTTTAATGCCACTACCTCACAAAGGAGAATTTTTGCTCACAAGACTCCACAGCTTACAGGGAGCATCGGAAGTGACTCAGCGGAGAAACACGCAGAGAAAGGCCGGGAGAGACAGAGAGTTCAGGAGTTACAGACAGATTTGTTGAATAAACACTTTTCATGGTCCTCTTGCCCGACTCTCAACTAATTACTATCCTACTTGAAACAGGGGCAATGGGACTTGTATTCTTAACCTGGTTCAGTTGGGGAGACCAAGAAACCTCTAATCCCTAGTGATTCATGAAGTGCTTGCAACAACAACAAACATCCAGGTCAAACCCAGTGGGTTCATTCATCCCCAGTTCTACACAGAGCTGAGCTAGATCAGAATCATAGAGTTGGAAGTGTGAGAAGAGAGAAACAGTAACTAGGAACAGTCCTACCCCAGTCATGCCTACAGTCACCTGGCGAAGAAGAAGGAAAAGAAGAAGAGGAGGAGGAGGAGGAGGAGGAGATTGGATTTATACCCCGCTCTTCACTCGGAGTCTCAGAGCAGTTTAAAACTCCTTTCCCTTCCCCTCCCCACAACAGACACCCTGTGAGGTAGGTGGGGCTGACAGAGCTCTGAGAGAACTCCTCTTTCAAGGACTGCTCTTGTCAGAACTATGGCTTGCCC
>NW_015169223.1:190566-196431 GCF_001447785.1 Gekko japonicus
AAGAAGAAGAAGAAGAAGAAGAAGAAGAAGAAGAAGAAGAAGAAGAAGAAGAAGAAGAAGAAGAAGAAGAGATTGTATTTATCTCCCACCCCTTCACTCGGAGTCTCAGGGCGATTTACAATCTCCTTTCCCTCCCCTTCCTCACAACAGACATCCTATGAGGTAGGTGGGGCTGAGAGAGTTCGTTCAAGAACTGCACTTGAGAGCACAGCTCTGAGAGAACTGTGACTGAACTCAGGTCACACCAGCAGCTGCATGTGGAGGAGTGGGGAATCAAACCCGGTTCTCCCAGATCATAATCCACGCTTTTAACCACTGCACCAAACTGGAAAGGAATAACTCAAGAAATTCTGCGCCAGTTCAGGCTCCAAAAGCATCTCCCAGCTGGGCTCTTGAGCCTCAAAAACCAGCCTTTTGTGTTTTGGGGTTGGATGAAAAGCAGTGGAAACACTTCTTTGATTTGGGTTGTGATGGGCTTGACGAAAGGCTTTTCCCTTCGTTAAATATGCAAATATTGACAAGAAAAATGGAAACGTGTGAAAATTTGGCTCAGCTGTACTTAACATCCTCCCACCTGTCTTGGGGCTTGAATACGATTTGTTCCAAAGCTTCATTAACTCTACGGTATCACTTCACAAATAGATTCTCAACAGCCCCCTGCATTGTCGCCCGATAGTGCAACGAGTCAATTAGCAATGCATGTCTTCATACAGTTTCTGTAATGAACTTTGCAATCTGAGGATAAGTTGAAAAAGAGACACCCCTCAAGAGATGCTGCATGTTGATTTAAAGCATTTATCAACAATTCACAGCTACGTGCCGAGTTTAGCACCAGTGAGGTCGGGAAGGCAGCTTGTGTTCCCGCTGAGTTTACAGGAAGGTCGTTTGTATGCCCACCTGCTATCCAGTGGGTGTCCTCGGCACCTGGCTTTTTAGGAAGTCCCAACCAGATCTTCAAACTATCGCACAATTGCACTCATTTAACACGCTAGTAAGGTCATGCTCAAGATCCTACAAGCTAGGTTCCAGCAGTACGTGGATAGAAAACTGCCAGAAGTAAAAGCTGGGTTTCCAAGAGGTAGAGGAACTAGAGATCAAATTGCCAACATTCACTGGATTATAGAGAAAGGAAGAGAGTACCAGAAAAACATCTACTTCTGCTTCATTGACTATGCTAAAGCCTTTGACTTTGTGGATCACAACAAACTATGGCAGGTCCTTCAAGAGATGGGAGTACCAGACCACCTCACATGTCTCCTGAGAAACCTGTATAAGGGTCAAGAAGCAACAGTTAGAACCGGATATGGAACAACTGATTGGTTTAGCATAGGAAAAGGAGTAGGACAAGGATGTATATTGTCACCTTGCTTATTTAATTTATATGCAGAGTACAATCATGCGAAATGCTGGCCTGGATGAATCACAAGCTGGAGTTAAGATTGCTGGGGAAAACATCAACAACCTCAGATATGCAGACGATACCACTCTGATGGCAGAAAGTGAAGAAGTCCTAAAGAGCCTCTTGCTCAGGGTAAAAGAGGAGAGCACAAAAGTGGGCTTGAAGCTCAACATAAAAAAAACCTAAGATCATGGCATCCGGCGCCATCACTCCTTGGCAAATAGAAGGGGAAGTCATGGAAGTAGTGTCAGACTTCACGTTCCTGGGATCCCAGATCCCTGCAGATGGTGACTGCAGCCATGAAATTAAAAGACGTCTGCTCCTTGGGAGGAAAGCGATGGCAAACCTAAACAGCATGATAAAAAGCAGAGACATCACCCTGCCAACAAAAGTCCGCATGGTCAAAGCAATGGTATTCCCAGTAATGGGGTCACGAAGAGTCGGACTCGACTGTGCGACTGAACAACAACAAACCAGATATAGTCTAGGGGGTGAAGCAACCATTCGAATCACGTTTCTCAAACTGTGGCTTGGAATCCCCCAGGGGGTGTGAGACTTTTACTGGGGGAACCACCAATGCTGGAACTTCGGGAATAGTCCACATGCTGTGACTAGAGCTAGATTCGAATCTAGTAGCAACGCAGAACTAACAAGATTTTGGACGTATTAGCATTCAAGAGTCAATGCTCCCATTGTCAGATAGCTGATGAAGGGAACTTTGACTCTCAAAGAGTTTACCTCCAAATTCTTGATGGATTTTAATGTGCTACTGGACCAGTTTGGTGTAGTGGTTAAGTGTAAGATTTTGGACGTATTAGCATTCAAGAGTCAATGCTCCCATTGTCAGATAGCTGATGAAGGGAACTTTGACTCTCAAAGAGTTTACCTCCAAATTCTTGATGGATTTTAATGTGCTACTGGACCAGTTTGGTGTAGTGGTTAAGTGTGCGGACTGTAATCTGTGAGAACAGGGTTTGATTCCCCACTCCTCCACTTGCACCTGCTGGATGACCTTGGGCAAGTCATAGTTCTGGCACAGCTGTTCTTGAAAAAGAGCAGTTTCTGTCAGAGCTCTCTCAGCCCCGCCTACCTCACAGGGTGTTCGTTGTGGGGACGGGAAGGGAAAGGAGTTTGTAAGCTGCTCTGAGACTCTTTTGGATCGTGAAGGGCGGGGTATAAATCCAATCTCCTCCTCCTCCTCCTCATCATCATCTTGTTCATCATCATCATCTTCTTCTTCTTATCTAACTGTTCTTCAGCCAACCAACATGGCTACCAGTGTTATGCCAACAGCTTTATTTACAGCTGATGGCTTATTAAATTTAATGTGAGTCTTGGCCAGCTATACCAGGGTCGTGTCCGAACCCAGAGTCCCAGTAATGTAGACCACATGGGTGTTTTTCCAAAACAAATAATCTTTTTACTAGGCAATATCAAACTCACACATACAAAATAATCAGTCTCTCAATAGCATAGACGCAAGGTTCCTTTAGAGTTACAGAAAGATGTTTAGATAGTTTCTTATTTACTTGGAGGTAGGAAGGTGTCTATTTCAGTTTAAATTCACCTGTTCCAGAAGTCTTGTCTGTTGCAATGGGAATGGGGTAGAAAGTAATACCTAGGGGTTTAAGCTAAATCACACCTGCTAGAACCAGCTAAGCAAGCATGGATCTCTTTGGCTGCAGTCCAAGAGATCTTAAGGTAAACAAAAGGATTGTTCGATAGAAAGCTTGACCCGAGGGGTAGAAAAGAAGATAGAGGTCGTGGAGAAGGGAGGTGGCTAGCAAAGACCTAGGGTTTGGGTCTTTACTTTTATAGCTGAATCTCCAGGTGGGTGGCACCTTGCCAATCTGTAATCCCACCTACCTACAAGTCCATCCCATAGTTCTTCCCCATTGGTATATGTAAAAAGGGGCAGGTATGCTATGGGTAGGGCCAATATTTGAAATACTACACTCTATCTCATGGAATAGCATCTGGCCAGGTGTGAAATGTCAGCTTCTTGTATCCTCGTTGAAGTACAGATGAATCTTGACTTTCCCAGGCATAAACAGGAAACTTGCAATACAGATGCAGATCAGGTCCGTGTCCTGTGTGACATCTTGTCTTTTCAGTAATGGGGGAATTCCTCCTTCTTGGTTGTTGTTCTGCTCACAATGGCTAACAAGTGCTTCGTCTACCCATAATGCCTTGAGCTGAATGTGTGCAAGCTACATTAACATAAAATGCAGGCAAGTGTTCCCTATGTGAAGTCTCTCACAGTAGGTGATGCAAACAGCTTTCTTTGGCTCATGGTATACAGATGTGTGCACAGTCCATTTGTTGCGTGTGTAGCAGATATAAAACCATAAATTAGTCCATTTCTCAACACCAGGGATTTTTTTTTCCTGGGGGAATGCACCGGAACAGAGTTCCGGAACCTCTTTGACAAAGTTCTTTTAAAAATGTTTACAGGTTCCCGAGTTTTCAGAATACAGATTGAACACTTCATTTCCCTCTTGAAAGTCCCGGCACCCCTTTCCCCCCCCCAAAAAAAGGGGGGGGACCCTGATGGTTACCATTCTGAAACTGTGCTGTGACTAAGATCTCTCTCTCGCTCTGCAATCAGCAGAGTTGGGAAGGGGAGTTATTCAGTTCCTGTCCTTTGGGTCAATGCTTTGAGCAACCAGGCAGGTCTTGTTGCCAGGCAACAGAGTGTGGGTGACAGGGGTGAGGGGATGAGGGGATGAGGGGGGCGGCATACCAGCTAAATTTATCTTGAGCATCCATAGCGCTAGAGCAGGAAGAATACTCCGGCATGAAAACATCTCCACGCCAACACGTCCACCCCACAAAGGTCTCGGAATTTGGAGAGGACCTCCCAACAGTAAACATTTTTTTAAAAAAACACTAGAGGTGATGAAACACCTGAACACACATGCACACATGCATTTTGGGGGGGGGGGAATTGGGCAGCACACTCCATGGCTGAGGCGCTGCAATAATGTGGATGCTTGACCACAGGATGTCTGCATGGGTAACCCACAGCAGGGTGTGCTGTGTGGCTGGTGTGCCCTGCAACACTTTAAACCGGTTCAATTAGAGGTGGCACCATATCATGCCAAGCCACCAGTGTGGCCATATCGCTCCAAGCTGCCAGTGCGGCCACAGCCATACACAGCCTTTGTGTATGGAGTTTACATCCCAGCCTTTGGCCATCTTCTCCTTCTCCATTACCCCTTCTAATCCCTTCTTAGATTCTAGGAAACTCATTCTAGTAACCATCAGGACCAATGTTCCCCCTAAGCTGTGGAGTCTTGTGAGCAAAAATGCTACTTGGTGAGTGACTGGCATTAAAGTTGTGAGTGAGTAAATTGGCCGCTGCATAAATTAGTTTGCTCTGGAGCCATCCTTCCTGAGCTAAGATAAAAATGTGTGAGCCGGAGGCTAAAAAACTGTGAGCTAGCTCACACTAACTCAGCTTAGAGGGAACACTGATCAGGACATGTTTTGTTGGAATAATTGGTAAAAATAGTTAAATATTCAGAGATTGCAATGGATCTTTGCTTCATTGGACAGGAGGCATTTTCTTCTATGTAAAAATCTTTATTTCTAAAGGGAAGGGTTCACAGGAAATCTACAAAACAACAAAGACACCTAAGGCTACATCTTTACACTGTGACCACATGGTCTACAATAATTGAGATCCTTCTTCTTCTTGATCCCTAGAAGGAAATCACCAGAATACATTAACCAATGATTGTGAGTAAACAGACTTCAGTTTTGCCGGCTTTGTTTCCATTGGCTCTGTGCCAGGTTTCCTTCCAGGTCAGTCTAAACAGTAGCACACAGGGTAAAGCACATTAACCCTATAATGACTGAATTTCAGACCTTGCACCACACCTATTTCCAACATGGTTTACTTGATTGACATGTATGTATATGCAGTGAAGAAAAAATACCAGCTAATGTATGACATGGAAGATACTGTTTCCAGGGTCAGACCTTGGTTTCCAAAAATACAAAAGAGAGCAATGGAAAGCCGAGGGGCAGCCGTTAAGGAAGGGCCAGCCCACGACCCACATTCAGAGGCTTCACAAACCACTTTTGGGTCCGGACCCACAGGCTGGGGAACACTGCTATAGAGGACCCATTTAACACTACAAAATTGTTGTACTGGCAATGAATGACTAAACATTTGATCAACATGGTTTAGTTATTAGTAAAAGGTAAAGGTTCCTTTGCTCGAAAGCCAGTCGAATCCGACTCTAGGGTTGCGGTGCTCATCTCCGTTTCAAAGCCGAAGAGCCAGCGCTGTCCGAAGACATTTCTGTGGTCATGTGGCCGGCATGACTAAACACCAAGGCGCACGGAATGCTGTTCCCTTCCCACTGAAGTGGTACCTATTTATCTACTTGTAATTTCTTGCTTTCTAACTGCTAGGTTGGCAGGAGCTGGAACTGGAGATGGGAGCTCCATCCGTCACG
>NW_015169223.1:196558-210097 GCF_001447785.1 Gekko japonicus
TTGTTGTATGGCCGTGTGTTGACTGTATGGGGGGGGGGGGAACCTACTGCAAAATCCTGGGGAAAGACATTGACCACTTTCACCTCTGTGTTCTAGCAATGCTGCAATAACTTTTTATGAAATGGCAAGCTGGAGTTCAACAAGTTGAGGGCAAAGCCGTCATAAGAGAACCAGGCAAGGGTGACCGCTGCTCGACTCAAATCACTATTTGATTGTAGTAAATTACGGACAGCACTCCAGGACACTCGAGAAGTTTGCTTTTTATTGAACACGCCAAAGGAGGAACAGAAGAAGAAGAAGGAAGCACATCTAAGCAGCTCCAAAGATCAGGAGCTGTTCCACTTGCCATTTGCCATTTATTACTACTTTTTTATGGTGCCGCGGTGGCTCAGAGGTTAAGATGCTGAGCTGCAGACTGGAAGGTCTGTAGTTTGGCAGTTCGAGACCCGAGTGCCGCGTGACAGTGTGAGCTCCTGTCCCAGCTCCTTCCAACCTAGCAGTTCGAAAGCAAGAAATTGCAAGTAGATAAATAGGTACCACTTTGGTGGGAAGGTGACAGCATTCTGCGCGCTTCGACGGCTAGTCATGCTGGCCACATGACCACGGAGAAGTCTTCGGACAGCGCTGGCTCTTTGGCTTGTAAACAGAGATGAGCACTGCAACCCTAGAGTCGTATTCAACTAGCTTTCGAGCAAGGGAAACCTTTACCTTTACCTTACTAGTTTTTACAATGTCTGCTAGGGTACTGGAATAAAGAAAACCAATCATTATCATCATAGTGCCAGTTGTCACGAGAGCTCTTGGAGAGTGGTACCTTAAAGTCTCAAGAAGTGCCCGGGCATTGAGCAAGTAACACCAACTCAGCTCTAAAAGACAGTATGGCTGGGAACAGCAAGAATCCTACCCAAGATCAATGTTCCCTCTAAGCTATGGAGCCCTGTGAGCAAAAATTCTACTTTGTGAGCTATTGGCATTAAAGTTGTGAGCAGGAGATTTGGCTGCTGCATAAATTAGTTTGCTCTGGAGCCCTCCTTCCTGAGCTAAGACAAAAATGTGTAAGCCAGAGGCTAAAAAACTATGAGCTAGCTCACACTAACTCAGCTTAGAGGGAACACTGCCCAAGATACACCTGCAATTCCCAAGAGCTTGGCTAGATTTCAAATTGCAGAAGAAGAGAAGAAGAGAAGAGATTGGATTATACCCCACCCTTCACTACCCAAAGTTATCTCAGAGCGGCTTACAAACTCCTCTCCCTTCCCCTCCCCGCAACAGACACCCTGTGAGGGAGGTGGGGCTGAGAGTGCTCTTGACAGAAACTGTTCTTTTTCAAGAACAGCTCTTATCAGAACTACGGCTTGCCCAAGGTCATCCAGTAGGTGCAAGTGGAGGAGTGGGGAATCAAACCCGGTCCTCCCAGATTAGAGTCCGCGCACTTAACCACTACACCAAATTGCGCACAGAACACCATCTACTAGTCAAATATCTGACTGTGACAATTCATCGTCGTCATCATCGGATATAAAGTGCGATCAAGACCTTAATAATATCTATTAAGTGCTGTCCAGTCACAACCCGATTTATGGAGACCCCTTGTGGAGCTTTCACGGAAACAGGTGAGCAAAGCTCGTTTGCCAT
Organism: Gekko japonicus; assembly: GCF_001447785.1. NCBI lineage: Eukaryota > Metazoa > Chordata > Lepidosauria > Squamata > Gekkonidae > Gekko > Gekko japonicus. The sequence continues at coordinate 198,194 of NW_015169223.1, forward strand.
CACCTTTCTCTGCATTCCAGCCCTGGTCTCCCATGGTGGCCTCCCATCCAAACACTAATCGCAGCCGACCTGGCTTCTCTGTGGTATTCAGGTTGCTAACAAAACCATTTCAGCCAACTAATTATTCCCATGTTACCTTGCCAAGTGACCTCATATCACACTGCTGCATCTTTGAGCTCAAACCCGTAAGAACATAAGAGAAGCCATGTTGGATCAAGCAAGTGGTCCATCCAGTCCAACACTCTGAGTCACACAGTGGCCAGAAATACAGCAGGGCCAGAACTCCAGAAGCCCTCCCACTGTGTCCCCCCCAAGCACCAACAGTACAGAGCATCACTGCCCCAGACAGAGTGTTCCATCTATACTTTGTGGCTAATAGCGGCTGACGGACCTCTGTTTATCCACTCCCTTTGAAGATGACTCTAGATATAGACTCTACCCACAGTTACAAGTCAACCGTCAGGACCTGTTCGGGTCCCGCCTATCAATTGGACGCCTAAAAAAGGTAAAGTTCCCTTGCTCGAAAGCCAGTCGAATCTGACTCTAGAGTTGCAGTGCTCATCTCCGTTTCAAAGCCGAAGAGCCAGCGCTGTCCGAAGACGTTTCCGTGGTCATGTGGCCGGCATGACTAAACACCAAGGCACACGGAACGCTGTTCCCTTCCCACTGAAGTGGTCCCTATTTATCTACTTGCCATTTCTTGCTTTCGAACCGCTAGGTTGGCAGGAGCTGGAACTAGAGACGGGAGCTCACTCCGTCTTGCGGCACACTCGGGTCTTGAACTGCTGAGCTACCGACCTTCCACAGCCTGCAGTTCAGCGTCTTAACCACTTGAGCCACCGCAGCTCCAATTGGACGCCTACAGGCACTCATAATAAAGGTTTTTTTAAATCCTCTGCTCATTTTGGACACTCTTCTCTGAAATCCTCTGCCCTGCATTTCTGGTAAGGCAGTGCCCTGGAAATCAATGCAGCAACCCATGCAAATGGCATCTTTGCTTCCTATTCAATTGTTAATTGGTCTTTTATTACACTTCTGAGCTGCTGTTTCCAAAAAAAATCCTCCAGCCATTTACAGTTCTTTGTAAGACAATGTCAAAATTAGAAGATGCGATGCGGGTTTCTTGAATGGCAGATATCCGTCCAGTTTGCGATGCCTCTCACTGCCCATCTCCGGGATGGCCACAGTGGCTTTCATATCCCATCAGAGAATCCTTCACTGCTGCTATTTTCTGCCCCCCCCCCCCCTTGGTCAAGGAACATTGGATGAAATGTTCCATTTCCTTCCATCTTCCTAAAGCACCTGTATGATGTGCTTGATGGATCATTTCACAATGACCTTGTTAAATGGGAGCGTGTAAACCGAGGTGTATTTATTGCACGAGGCTTTGACCGGTCAAATCCTTTCATTAAATGGTTGATATGTCAGAGGACTCAAGGCACAAATTCAACTTGTCATTGATTTCCCCCCCCCCACTCCCTTTTAGGCCCTCAGATTGTTTTTGAAAGAGAGCCGACAGCTCCTGTCTATCACGGGCAAAGCATAAAATGGGTCCACTCAAGCTGATTTCTTTAGCTTCTGGTGATGTGGCTTGTTTTCTCCCTAGGGGCTGCAGTCCTATGTTTAGTTTGGCTAAAACCCATTGACTTCAGTTTGGTGTAGTGGTTAAGTGTGTGGACTCTAATCTGGGAGAACCGGGTTTGATTCCCCACTCCTTCACTTGCACCCCTGGATGACCTTGGGCAAGCCATAGTTCTGTCAGAGCTGTTCTTGAAAAAGAGCTGTTTCTGTCAGAGCCCTCTCAGCCCCGCCTACCTCACAGGGTGTCTGTTGTGGGGAGGGGAAGGGAAAGGAGGTTGTAAGTGGCTCTGAGACTCTCTTGGGTAGTGAAGGGCAGGGTATAAATCCAATCTCTTCTCTCTTCTTCTTTTTCTTCTATTCAGGCTATGATGTCTAAGCAGTGGTGTGGGTGCATCAAAAAGTGCACAGCAGTGCCCTCGCGCCACCAAGTTTACTGCAGGCATCTACCAATCGTGGATGGTTCCACCCATCTTTTTTGGTTTTGTTTTGTTGTCAAATCACAGCTGAGTTATGGCGACTGCAAAGGGATTTCAAGGCAAGAGACATTCAGAGGTGGTTTGCCATTGCCTGCCTTTGCGTCACAACCCCTGGCACTCCTTGGAGGTCTCCCAGGGCTGACCGTGTCCGTGTTCAGCTTCCAACATCTGGTGAGACTGGGCTAGTCTGTGTCAGTATTTTGTAGCCTGGATTAGGGCTGGCCCAACCAGAAGGCATAGATCTCCGAATACAAGTGTAAGAACATAAGAGAAGCCAATGTTGGATCAGGCCAATGGCCCATCCAGTCCAACACTCGGTCACACAGGTGCCATCAGGAGGCCCTCCAGCAATGGGGCCAGAACACTAGAAGCGCTCCCACTGTTGCCCCCTTCCAAGCCCCAAGAATACAGAGCGTCACTTGCCCCAGCCTGAGAGTTCCTATCTATACCTTGTGGCTAATAGCCACTGGTGGACTTCTGCTCCATATGCTTATCCAGGGCTATTTTTGGGCAGGAACGCACAGGAACGGAGTTCCGGCTGGCTCCCAAATTGGCTCCACCCAGCAGGAACTCATTAGCATAATAGGCCACACCCAACAGCAGAAACTCATTAGGATTGGCTACACTAGGGGTGTGTGGCCTAACATGCAAAGGAGTTCCTGCTACCAAAAAAAGCCCTGGGTTTTGACAACAAGGTAAACAGAATAAGAAGCAAAAGGTGGGTGTGGCTGGATGACCACACTTCTGGTAACATGGGAATGCGGCTTAATATGCTAATGAGCGGTGCAGTCAGGGGTGTGGCCTGATATGCTAATGAGTTTCTGCTGCTGGGTGTGGCCTGTTATGCTAATGAGTTCCTGCTGGGCTTTTTCTACAAAAAAAAAGCCCTGCGCTTATCTAATTCCCTCTTGAAGCCCTCCCTGCTTGTAGCCGCCGCCACCTCCTGTGGCAGTGAATTCCATGTGTTAATCACTCTTTGGGTGAAAAAGGACTTCCTTTTATCCATTCTAACCCATATAGTATAACGTGCACCCCTTGGTTTCCCATTGGATTTGGGAGCTCACATTGATGGTGTTCTTCCATACAAATGGGAAACCAAGGGATGCACATTATAGTAGTACAAGTGAGGGCAAGGACTTATGGAGAACCTGGTGGAACTCTCTGCCAAATGACATCAGGGCCTTGTGAGATCTGATGCAGTTCTGCAGGGCCTGTAAGACAGAGATGTTCCACCAGGCTCTTAGTTGTGGGCAGCAACAGGAGGTTAAGACTGGAACGCTCTCTTCTTCTCTTTTTTTCTTCTATGCCCCCCCCTCCCACATACCCTTCTTTGCTCTGCCATGCGGGACAGCGGTGTGGCCGACAATGGAGGATTACTTTTTTAAAATTAATTTTTAATTAGGTTTTAGCATCTTATAAGGCAGGAAACTATAAGGGCAGGAAGGGTACAGGGTATGGGATAAGACATAAAGGGAAATTCCATCAAGTTTGTATAATAGCTGTTACAACTTTTCGGTCATCATTCTTTGTTTCCAGCTCTCTTTCTTTTGTGTAATTACTAAAACGAGTGTCGCTTAATCAAATCGCTGAAATCTTCTGTTATGGTTTCTGAAAAGAGTCCGATTCTATATAGTTCAAATTGGAGTGTCAACATCTTGATTGGTTTAATTTCATGGTTTCTTTTTTTCAAATTGTACGCGGTAATACATATAAATTTATTACACAAGTGTAAGTACACTATCAAACCCTCCAAATTTTAACAACAAAAAAAAGGAAAAAAGGAAAATACAGGGTTAGGCCAAGATTAGATTTTTAAAAAATCGTTTCTTGTAAACCAGATTATTCAAAACAATATCCTGTTGAGAAAGAAACTGGATTAGTGGAAACCAAGTTGCCACTTAATTATTGTTCACTTGCTCCGAGTATGGTTGGATAGTGCCAGCAGTAATTTTCGCCATAATAAAATAAGACCATATACGATTAAACCAAGTATCATGGTAGGGTGGCAAAGGATTTTCCCAGAAAGCAGCAACAGTATTTCTTACTGTGGAAAGTAAAATGGAAATTAACTCATTATGTTTTGTGTTACCTAAGAGAAGATTTTGATATTCTAATAAGAAGACCTCAGGTAGAAAATTTAATTTTATACCCGTAATTAAATATATATATGTGTGTGTGTGTGTGTTGATGAATCTGTTTCCTAAAAGGCACAATGTTTGGGCAAGACCACCATATGTGGAAAAAGTCACCCAACTGACCACACTTCCTCGTACAACAAGGGGAATTTGTTGAACTTATTTTATGAAGTTGAGTCAGCAGTAAATACCAATAAGTCATAATTTGTATAATTCGAAATTTTACATAAAAATTGGAGACCTAAAGGAGTGGGATTTCCAGTTTTCCCCCAATCTTCTGTCTTAAGTCTTTTCGAAAGCTGTTATTGCCAATTCTTTCGAAAAGGTAGAATTTCATAACTAATATTTGTCAATAGAATTTTATAAAGGTTAGAAATGAGACCTTTTGAATTTTGTTTACTGTCCATCAGAAGACGTTCAAATTCTGAAAGGGGTTGCGACATGGCAATTTTTGCTTGAGGTGACGATAAGGCATGTTTTAATTGTAAGTAACAAAACCACATTGGGAAAAAAGTATACACCAAAATATCCAGTGCCCAAACACTTACCTCAGTATCATAGTCTGCCCCTACATGTAGAGAGAATGCTTTGCACATTACAGGCCTGAAACATGTACCAATTTGGCTAACAGAAAAAGTAGTACTTCTTCACCTAAAGAGTAATTAACACATGGAATTCACTGCCACAGGAAGTGGTGGCAGCTACAAGCATAAACAGCTTCAAGAGGGGAATTGGATAAACATATAGAGCAGAGGTCCATCAGTGGGTATTAACAACAAGGTATAGATGGAACACTATGTCTGGAGCAGTGATGCTCTGTATTCTTGGTGCTTGGGGGGGCAACAGTGGGAGGTCTTCTGGAGTTTTGGCCCTACTGGTGGACTTCCTGATGGCCCCTGGCTTTTGTCCACTGTGTGACACGGAGTGTTGGCCTTGATGAGCCATTAGCCTGATCCAACAAGGCTTCTCTTATATTTTTATGTTAACAGTGCAACCACCCCAAACTCCTTGTAATTTTCTTTGTATTTTCCCTTGGTATATAATACTACTTTTTGAACACACACTACAGTGTAGTTCTGGAAAACATTTTGGGTTAGTTGTTATGAAAGTATACAATTATTTTTAGCATTATTAATTGTGTATCCATGTAGAGATTTTTGAAAATCATTCATTAAACTTCAAATGACACAAATGGGAGTTTGTAATGGTTAGAGTATCAGACTAGGATCGAGTTGAAATCCCCATTCTGGCATAGAAGCTTGCTGGATGACCTTGCCTGGTCATACACTCTAAATCTAACCTACATCTCAGGGTTGTGATTGTAAGGATTAAATGGAGGAGAGGCAATGCTGTAAATTGCTTTGGGTCCCCATTGAGAAGAAAGGCAGAATATAAAGTAAACAGATTAGTAACACAAACACACATAATTTACAGAGTCATAGCTCAAATGTTTTTTATTTTGTTTCTTTTATACTTGATGATGTTTTTGTCAGTGGTTTTCATTCTCTGCTTTTCATAAGAACATGAGAGAAGCCATGTTGGATCAGGCCAATGACCCATCCAGTCCAACACTCTGTGTCCGAGCTGCCACTGCCCTGGCCGATCCTGGGCTGCCTCCTCTTGCAGTTCGGTTTAAAGTGAACTGCAAGAAAAGCCCAACAGCTGTTCGGTATAGCTGAATATACCTGAATAAAAGCTGAACAAAATCGGCTTTATTCGGGCTCAGCTATATTCAGCTTAAATAATACCCGAAAAATACCAGTAAGATATTTTTTGGGTATTTGTTTTTGTTCAGTTTATGCAGAATGCATGCCCCTATTATTGACTTGATTTATCCTTACCATTACAATCGATGGATGAGGGATTCTTTTTTTCCCCTCTTCCCAATATGGGAAGCTCAGTTGCCCTAGGAGGATTACCCCTTCCTTGCACCAACACAACTGTAATTATAATACTAAGACATCCATCATTCTGGAAGTTTAACAACTTCAGTGCATCAGCAATAAAAAGGGAACACAATGCAATGCCCGATGGAAGGTACTGAATCACATTTTGATATTGGGACCTTTTCTTTTTTTAAAGGATGGATTTGTCTGGAGCTCTGAGGTTCACCTCAGCTCAGTTGGCTTAACCTTGCTATTCAGTCTGTTATTAATGGACATAAATTTCCCCCGGCATGACCTGCTTTCTCTTTTCCTCTAATGCCACTTAGTGCACATATGCACAGAAAGGAAAGAGAGATTGCTTTACCACTCCATGATCTGTTTGTGTAACCCTTTCCATCTCTCTCTTGCTCACTCGCTCCCCCGCCTTCCTTCAGGCAAAGAAAAAAATATATATAACCGCAAATACTTCAAAATCACAGCAATCCATCAATCAACTGAAAGGGAGGGTCAACCAATTTAGCAATAATCTGGCGCATCCCATTATCGAGTCTCGCAGTTAGCTAGAGTGGGCTACAGAGTGCGTCTTGACAAATGCGCCGTTATCCTCTTTGTCCAACGGAGCTGTCCAATCTGAATGGGAGAGAAAGCCGAGGAATAAGTTTGAGGGAAGGCAAAACAGTTTTGATAAGATTCCTCAAACTGAGATTCTTTCAGCCCTCACTGGAAAGCTGCAAGTGGGCAAAATCACCCACGTGCGCGTGCTTTCCCTGTCTTGTGGAACGGACTGCCCGAGGAGGTCAGGAAAGCTCCTGTTCTCCCGGTCTTCTGCAAATTCTGCAAAACTGAACTATTCAAGAGGGCTTTTCTGCACAGGTAATGGGGCTGCACAGTACAAAATGGTTTCACAAACATCCTTGGATATTAGGCTGGATATCCGGCTGGATATCAGGGGGGGAAATTACAGTCAGAGCTGTGCAACAGTGGGATCAGCAACCTAGGGAGATGGTGAGCTCCCCTCCCTGGCAATCTTTAAGCAGCGGCTTGATGAACACTTGTCAGGGATGCTCTAGGCTGATCCTGCATTGAGCAGGGGGTTGGACTAGATGGCCCGTATGGCCCCTCCCAACTCTGTGGTTCTATGATTCCATGTCACTTAGAGGAGGAGGGCAGGGAGCTGTTCCTGTTGGCAGCAGAGGGTAGGACTCGCAAGAATGAGTTTAAATTAAGGGCGGGAAGGTACCGGCTGGATCTTAGGGAAACATTTTGACAGTAAGAGTTGTGCAACAGGGGAATCAGCTGCCTAGGGAGGTGGTGAGCTCCCCCTCCCTGACAGTCTTTAAGCAGCGAAGCAGCGGCTGGTCAAACACTTGTCAGGGATGCTCTAGCTGATCCTGCATTGGGCAGAGGGTTGGACTAGATGGCCCATATGGCCCCTTCCAACTCTGTGGTTCTATGATTCTATGACTGTGGCCTACACTGCTGTGTTAGAACCAGTATGGTGTAGTGATTAGGAGCAGTGAACTCTAATCTGGAGAACCAGGTTTGATTCCCCACTCCTTCACACGAAGACTGCTGGGTGATCTTGGGCCAGTCACAGTTCTCTCTGAATTCTCTGAGCCCCACCTGCCTCACAAGGCGCCCATTGTGGGGAGAGGAAGGGAAGGTGATTGTAAGCCACTTTGAGACTCCTTAGAGTAGAGAAAAGAGGGGTATAAAAATCAACTCTTGTTCTCCTTGTCATTCCTGTACTGCTTAATGTGTCAAGTAGGGGGCTGTGGCTCAGTGGTAGAGCATCTGCTTGGCGTGCAGAAGGTCCCAGGTTCAATCCCCGGGCTCTCCAGTTAAAAGGACCATGCAGCAGTTGATGAGAAAGACTGCAGCCTGAGACCCAGGAGAGCCGTTGCCAGTCTGAATAGATAATATTGACCTTGATGAGCCAAGCATCTGATTCAGTATAAGGCAGGTTCGTGTATTCATGTGGTTTTATGTCATGCTTCAGTTCTTTCTGGTGGTTCTAGACTTCCAGAATCCTAATGCACTGGCTACTGAATGTCCCATTTTTTGTGATTGTACTGTCTCAGTACGTGTTATCTGCCAATTCAAGAGGGACTTGGATAAACATCTGGAGCAGAGGTCTATCAGTGGCTATGAGCCACAAGGTATAGATAGGAACTCTCAGGCTGGGGCAAGGGATGCTCTGTCTTCTTGGCGCTTGGGGGGGGCAACAGTGGGAGGGCTTCTAGTGTCCTGGCCCCACTGGTGGACCTCCTGGTGGCACCTGGTATTTTTGGCCACTGTGTGACAGAGTGTTGGACTGGATGGGCCATTGGCCTGATCCAACATTGGCTTCTCTTATGTTCTTATCTGGGAAATTTTTAGTGTTTTGGAAAGCCACTGCCAAGGAGAATAAGCAATACGGTGCCAAGTGTCGCTGAATTAGGACCTGGATTGAGCCTCAGTCCTCTGCTAAACCTCTGTTTCTTTATGTTTCTTATGAGTTTCTGTTTAAAAGGTGGACTATGAATAACTGAAATAAAAATCAATAAATAAAGCATGGCAATCTGTTCCCATTTTGCTCTCACCCCCTTTTCCGAGGAACTTTGGGGCTGTACTCGTGTCTCTTTCCTCATCCCTTTTATCCACGCAACAATTTTCGGTGTTAGGTTAGGCTGATAGAGAGGGGCTGGCCCAAAATTAACCCAGAGCTTTGTTATGAAGTGCCGATTCATCGCTCAGGTCATTACACCCACTCCGGTTCGCTGCAAGTATTCGCTTGGGTTTCGTTGAAGAATAAGCAATACGGTGCCAAGTGTCGCGGAATTAGGGCCTGGATTGAGCCTCAGTCCTCTGCTAAACCTCTGTTTCTTTATGTTTCTTATGAGTTTCTGTTTAAAAGGTGGACTATGAATAACTGAAATAAAAATCAATAAATAAAGCATGGCAATCTGTTCCCATTTTGCTCTCACCCCCTTTTCCGAGGAACTTTGGGGCTGTACTCGTGTCTCTTTCCTCATCCCTTTTATCCACGCAACAATTTTCGGTGTTAGGTTAGGCTGATAGAGAGGGGCTGGCCCAAAATTAACCCAGAGCTTTGTTATGAAGTGCCAATTCATCGCTCAGGTCATTACACCCACTCCGGTTCGCTGCAAGTATTCGCTTGGGTTTCGTTGAAGACACTTCTGTGCAATTTCCTCCATCTTCTTGGCTGTATGAGTCAATTGTTTCTGCTGGTTGGTTACTAAGGGCACTTTCCATGCTTAGCAACGTTTGGTTAATTTTCTGCATTTGGTCCAGCAGAGGGTGAAGCATCTCGCTTTCTTTTTGATTGACAGCCTGCTCTTCAGGGCGGGCACTAGAACCGGAAGTGCCTGTTGCCTTCTTCATCTGCTTGTCCAGGACTCTCTTTTGCCCCGACATCTTTGTTTTTTGTCCATTGTGCGATGTTTGTTGGTTTCTCAGAAACATCCGGTTAGCCACTGGAGGTAACAGAATGCTCAATGGGCGTCAAAGTCATAGTTTGCTTACGGCACCCAAAACCTTGGACCGGCCCTGGACGGGCCACTAGACAAGGTAAATTTGGACTTGTGGTTCTGAGTAGACAGTGCTGACCTTGATGGACCAAGGGTCTGATTCAGTATAAGGCCGTTTCATGTGTCATTTTAATATTCAAAATAGCCCATTTGATGTTTTTTTTAAAAAAAAAATCCTATTTTTAAGCTGATCTTTAGGACCCTCAGCTCTGTCCATCACACCAGCCGAAATTAATATTTGCTCAGAGCAAATAAGCCTCCAGTATTTTCAAATGCAAATGATAATTGAGTACTTGCCTGATAAGATGGCTGTGTTTAAATAAAGCACACTCCTCCCGATGATGCAGAGCCGGTTTCCTAGCCTTTCATTCGCAAAGTCAACAATGGCTTTGCCCAAGAATCAGAATTAAAGAACTGTATTTGGCGTAAGTTATGTTAGAATGGTTCACTAGCAGCGCATTCCTATACACGGTTACTTCCATCTCAGTCCATTTATTTCAATGGGCTTAGCCTGCAGGAATTCTGCATGAGATTTCCTTGATCTTTCGGGGTGGGCCCAACAATATTGCAGAGCCGAAAATATGTACAGAAATAATACACATCCAGGGTGCTGGCAGGGCTATTTTTGGACAGGAATGCACAAGAACGGAGTTCCGGCTGGCTTCAGAGTTGGCCACGCCCACTACAGCCAAAACCTCTGCATGCGTGGCCACAGAGGGAAGGCCTGGAGAGTGACACACACCCCGACAACTCCAAGGTGGGCGGGCCAGGGGGGGCTTGGAAGGATCAGGGAGCCATTTAAATGCCTCCCCGTGCCTTCCCCGGCCTGTCCAAAGGCCAGCTTGCCCAGGCTTCCCGCCGCCGCGGGGCACCCAAGCAAGCCAAGGGAAGATAATGGGGTGTGTGGCCTAATATGCTAATGAGCTGCACTGTCAGGGGTGTGGCCTATTATGCTAATGAGTTTCTGCTATTGGGTGTGGCCTATTATGCTAATGAGTTCCTGCTGGGCTTTTTCTACAAAAAAAAGCCCTGGGTGCTGGTATAACTAACCCCCCCCCCCTTCCTGAAACAGTCCTGTAAAAAATGTTTGGGTGTTTCTCAGGTGTTTCTCAGCATGCCTTTTTTCTTTGATTTCCTGGCCAATGACATTTCTCCCTTCCGGTCAGATTCTTACAAGGGAGGAGCACAGAGCGCTACCAGCCAATCGCCTTTGAAGCCAAGCTGCGGAGAGCTACTGTTCTGCCTCACTCGTTACCCTGTGGAGGGCTGGAAAAATAGAGTGCGGGGGGGGTACATTGTTCAGAGGCCCGTGGAATTTGAACCCTTGCTCCAGTTGTCTTGAAACTAAATATCAGGAGAAACTTCCTAACTGTAATAGTGGTTGAGCAGTGGAACAGACTGCCTCAAGAGGTGGTGGATGCTCCTTCACTACACGTTTTCAAGCGGTGGCTAGAGGACCATCTTGCGGGTATGTTGTAGGGCTGTCTTTCGGCTACGCCCCTGCAGAGTGCACGGGGGTTGGACTAGATGACCTGCAAGGTCCCTTCCAACTCTAACATTCTATGATTTTATGATTCTATGAAACTTGGGGGTTGGCCTTGTTTGGTTGGGAAACAGCCATTCCAGCCTCCCTACAACTTTCCCAAAGGAAGTAATGACATGTTGATTGGAAGAAGAAGAAGAAGAAGAAGAAGAAGAAGAAGAAGAAGAAGAAGAAGAAGAAGAAGAAGAGGAGGAGGAGGAGAGGAGGAGGAGGAGGAGGAGATTGGATTTATACTCCGACCTTCACTACCCAAAGGTAGGTGGGGCTGAGGGAGCTCTAACAGAAACTGCTCTTTTTCAAGAACATCTGGGCCAGAACTATGGCTTGCCCAAGGTCATCCAGCAGCTGCAGGTGGAGGAATGGGGAATTAAACCCGGTTCTCCCAGATTAGAGTCCATGCACTTAACCACTACACCAAGAGAGCTTACAACAGAATCACAATTTATTATAGTAAACCATTCTGTATGTATATATATATATTTATCACGGATGTTGTGTTTGAATTTCCTTCTCCTATCGTGATCGCTCTCTCTTTTTGGCTTCTAGCGGTACGCTGCAGGCAGAGCAGGGCAGGGCAACTTTATGGTGCAGCCGTGGCATGCACAGAAAATAAAATAAACCAGCTGGATGGGAAGTCGAGAGGTCTGGGCGGTAAGTCAGCAGCCCTGGCTCCAAGATGCCCCAGTATAGCTACGGGCCCGCTCTAAATAAAACATGGTGGCAACGGCTGATAGATCTTATCTGGGTTGGTTG